>NW_027552166.1:0-165000 GCF_045843805.1 Urocitellus parryii
GTATGAATATTTTTACTGTATAATTACTAGTAATCCTCAGATGCAGTGATAAACCAAATTTTAATGGTACTGGTGATAGAAATGACTTCATGTTTCCTTTAAGCCTTATACCAGCAGTGGCAATTCAGCTATTTAATTTCTGAGGTTATTTCATACATTTAAAAGAACAAACATTTCTGTTAACTCTTGACCCTTCCTGAGAATCAATGCTCTGAGCATCCATTTGCCTAGCCATAGTCTTGATTATCTCATAATAATTCTTTTTGCCACAGACTATGTAAAATATGTAGTCCCTGTGGGAGAACTTTAATCTATACCTTTAACCTTAGGGTAAAGAGGGAAGTCCTAGTCTAATTGAGATTTGAGACTTCTTTTCTACCTTGTAAATTTGTACTCTCATACTGCAAAGGACAGCCTTTGACCAGGTTGTACACCTCAGCTTTCAGGTCTGTAATCATTGCAAAAGCATTTTGAACTCTGAGGTAGCTGGAGGTCACCCAAAGAAGGAACACGTGAGTCCACAGTTTTCTGTTAACTTGTATGTTGTAGTCCAGTTATCCTCTATTGTGTGATGCAGTAATGAAAATACATAAGTTTTGTATAAAGGTTTGAAATACTGATTAAGATAAATATTATTGCCACAGAATACTTGAGTATCATTCTTCTTTCCTCTTTTTGAAACAGAAAATTTTGGCAATGGAAGAAGCTTTAAATTGGGTAAAATACACAGGAGATACAACAATTCTACCTAAATTAGGATTAATCGACAATTGTTGGTCTATGTTTAAGTATTTTCTTCACTGAATGTAAGTATAAGTTCTTTAAATTGTTAACTCAGTTTTTAAAGGTATTATTTGGGAAATGGAATATATAATTATATGATTTTTCATTTATTCTAGCAGGCATTTAAAAATGTTTTTCTTTATAGTGTTTTTCTTCTGTATATGAAATAAAAGAACTTTATTTTTTTATTTCCTTTATTTATTTTTATTCTTTTTAATAGTGACAGAGTATATTTTGACATATTATCCATACCTGGAGTATAACTTGAATAAGAGAACTTAAACCTTATAGTTAGTTTTATCCTGTTTTTTACCATTCAGATTATTGTGGCATCATACTTTAAAAATCCTATCTAATAGTTGTCATAAGTTATAATATGTAATACTCAAATAAAAAGCTCACAACTGGGCCCATGTCTTTTTATTCATATGAGAAAATAACAGAAGGTAAAATTCTGATTTTCATTTTCTTGATAAATCTGCTATTCTTTTATGTATGGAGAAATAGCCTTACATATTTCTCCAGTTTTTTGAAATGTTTTTCTTCCTTCCTTTCTTTCTTTTTTTTTTTTTTTTTTTTTTTTTTTATGTGGTGCTGGAGGATCTGAATCCCAGGTCCCGCCTATGCAAGGCGAGGGCTCTACCACTGAGCCACAATCCCAGCATGAAGTGTCTTTAAATATATCTTTTTTGTGCTTTTAGTGGTAGGACCTTTCATTATAAACATTCTGTTTTTCAATTTTAGGATTTTTTTCTTGTGTTATTTTTTTGATAGTTTGTTTTCATTTTTTTTAATTTTGGGGGCCTCTATTTTTAGCAAATAATCCTCTTAGACTTATCATGTGTCTGTGTGTCTCTGTGTGTGTGCATGTGAGTGTGTGTGGTGTGTGTGTGTGTGTGTGTGTGAAGAGAGAGAGAGAGAGCTCTTCTATTATTCATCTGTTTTCGTTTTTTTTAGTTCTACTTTTGGTAAGATCTCTCCAATTTGTTTTTCAACTTCATAGGTGATTTTTTTATTACTAAAAGCATGTTTCTAAGAACTCTTTCTTGGTATCTGAACGTTCTTTTTCTAAAGCGCCATATTCTTCTTTCACAGATAAATCTTTTTTAATCTCCTTTAGACTATTAGAAAAATCATATTGAATTTTTCATCTCTTCTTTTTATAATGTCTGGTTCATAGTATCTGCATCACATTTTCAAAACTTTGTATCTAGTAGAAGAAAGAGGTCTTCAAATTTTGAGCAAAAATCTAAGAGTTTAATTTCATTGGCTGATTGGCTTAACTCAGTTATTTTCTCATTCTTGAATCAGGTACTATATAGGGAGAGCACAGTTTTCTGAATGGTTGGGAGTGAATCAGCGTTCCTCTCTAAATTAGACAGGATGTTGGCTCTACCAGAACTGAGATTGAGGGAAGAGTAGCCCTTCAAAGAAAATTAGAAGGCATTACTAAGGAAAGAGCCAAAGAAAGCTGGACAGACAAAAAAGAACTTGATCTTTAGGCACCAGGTGCAGGGGTTTCTTCTGCAGCAACCTACCTGACCTAGACATCAAAGCCAATGTCTGAATTCCTATGGAGACCAGTTACTCAGAATGTCATGGCATCTCAGTCTGTCTCCTGATAGCATTGCTTCTTAGACAAGTCTTCATATTATGTCAAAGTCTGGCTTCTGTAGCTATCATCCATGACCTAGAGGCCTTTGTGCACCCTTCAGAGATATGAAGGCAATCTCATGCTTTCAGGTTCTTTCTTTTCAGACTTAATACCCTCTTTTGCTATAGCTGTTCCAACTTGCAAAATGTTGAGTCCTTTCCCTTTTTCTTTCTTTTTTTTTTAAAAGAGAGAGTGAGAGAGGAGAGAGAGAGAGAGAGAGAGAGAGAGAGAGAGAGAGAGAGAGAGAATTTTTTTTATATTTATTTTTTTTTTTAGTTTTTGGCGGACACAACATCTTTGTTGGTATGTGGTGCTGAGGATCGAACCCGGGCCGCACGCATGCCAGGCGAGCGCGCTACCACTTGAGCCACATCCCCAGCCCCGAGTCCTTTCCTTTCATGCTCTGTTTTTACCTCAAGGTTTATGCCGTTTGTACAGCATGAGCAGCCCCAATCACCTGGCACCCTCATTTCCACTTTCACAGTTGATTCACAGCACTTTGCTCAAAATTAGTTCTGAGTATGATCTGAGACTATGTGAAGAGTTCATTTCGTTTCTCCAATAATACCTATTGAACCTTTATCAGAGCAATTCTTAAACTGTCATTGCACATTAAAATCACTAGAGAAACACAAATCCTGATGCACATACCACACCCCTGACCAAAACTGGATTGTCTGGGATGGGCAGATGCGAGCTCAGACACCAGTATTTCTTAAGCCTTCTAGAACTGCGATTCTTATTGTACAGCCAAAGTGAAGAGTCATAACTCTGCTGTATAGCAGGACTCTAAGAATCTAAAGTCAATGGTAACAGGCTTCCTAAAGGTAGATATTTCAGAAAATAAGTATGAGGCTATCTCTATCATTTGCCTCTAGCTAACCATGTATGTTTTCTTATATAATTATTCATCAACTCAAATCAGGTAAAGCAATCTGGGGATAAAAAAGCTATTTGGTCATAGATAATATCAGAGTTTTTGAAAAAAGTGGTTATATTGGTACTTAGCTAAAAACTGCTTTATATAATTTACTGTTTGGTTGACATCAAGGGGTGGACAGTGTCTGAGTTTATTTAAATGACTTTCTGCAGAGTCAAGAGCAGCATTATGTTCTGGTGGGAACTTTAAGAAGAGCTTCTTGAAATTATTTTCAACCAAAAAATGCATTCCTGTCTTTTGTACATGGATTAGATGCCATCTGTAGAGTTCCCGAGTTTTACAAAAAGCCTACGGTTAGACTGACATTTATCTATAATATGGCAGTAGAAAAAATTCTGAAACATTTACTGAACAAAGGTTAAGGCCAAGCTTTATCAATGTGATGTTTATAGAGCATAAATCTGCACTAAAATGGGTAGATTTATTATTTATGTTTAACCACAGTGTCTATTGTATATTTAAAATCCAATATTAAGTAGATTCAGGGATGAAGGAAAGGAAGGGAGGGAGGCTGAAAATTAAGGCAGAAAGAAGCCCATTGAGTATTCTTAGGAGCTTTCTCATCACTTGCTGAGTTTAGAACGTTTTCCCCAATTTTTTTAAAAAAATTTTCAAACATAAAGAAAAGCTTTCAGAATGTTGTAATGACATTTGATGACCTTGTGTATGATCTAGGGTTCTCCAAAGGAACAGAACCAATAGGATGAATGGATTGATTGACTTTAAATTGATTGATTGATTGATTAACTTTAAATTGGTTCAAAACAATATTACCATAAACTTAGCAGCTTGAAACAACACATATTTATTATTGCACGGTTTCTGTGGGTCAGGATCCTGGGCATGGAGTCTCACAAGACTGCACACAGTGTCAGGCGGGTTTTTAATCTCTTCTGAGGCTACACTGGGAAACTATTCACTTCTAAACTCACTTAGGTAGTTGGCAGAATTCACTTCTCTGTGTCTGTAAACTAAGGGCTTCAATTTCTTACTGGCTGTCAACTGCAATCTGCCCTCAGCAGCTGTAGGCTACATTGGTTTCTTGCCTTGTAGAATTCCCCTACATGGCCTCTTTCTTCCTCAAAATTGACGTCTCCACAAGGACAGAGGGTACAGTCTTAGGTACCGAGGAACATAATCATGTACACATAATCATGTACATTCTGTCTTCCTTATATTACTATTCAGAAGCAAGTCACAGATCCCATGTACACACAAGGGAAGAGGGTCACATAGCAGCACAAACACCAGAGAATATGATCGATCATGGGAACCTCTCCAAGCCTGTGAATCATAATTCTCCGTTTATTTATTTTCATTTTTCTTTTTAAAATTATTACAAAATGTTTACATATTAGGGGGTACCATGTGACAATTCTGCATTTAGAGTCAAGAATTATTAGCATTTTGCATGTCTTCTTTCTCTCCTCATGTCTCTTTCTCTTTGTACACTCACACACACACACACATACACATACACGTGCACATGTGCATACACACATACACACACACACCCTTTTGCTGAACTATCTAAAAATACTTGTCATGACAAAGGTACCAAAAACATACTTCAGAGAAAAGACAGCTTTTGAAACAAATAGTTCTGTGAAAACTGGCTATCTGTATGTAGAAGAATGAGACTAGATCCCTTGCTCTCACCTGCATACAAGTCATTTCAAAATGAATCAAAGACCTGGACATTAGAAGAGAAATTTTGCAACTCCTAAAACAAAATGTAGGGTCAATACTCCAACACAAACATGCAAGCTATGATTTCCTCAATAGGACTCCTAAAGCTCAGGAAATAATACCAAGAATTAATAAATGGGATGACATCAAATTTAAAAGCTTCTATACAGCAAAGGAAATGAGAGAATGAGGAGAGGACAAACCAATGGGGAAAAAATCTTCACTAGCTACTGTTCTGACAGAGGATTAATATCCAGAACATATAAAGAACTCAGAAAACTAAACACTCCCAAAACAAATGATCCAACCAATAAATGGACAAACTGAACAGACAGCTCTCAAAAGAAGAAGTACAAATGGCCAGCAATTTTAAATATATTAAATATATTTAAAATATATTTAAATATATCAGCAAAAAATTAAATATATTTTTTTAAATGCTCAACATCTTGAACAGTTAGGAAAATGCATATCAAAACTACACTAAGATTTCTTCTCACTCTAGTTAGAATGGCAGGCATCAAGTATACAAATAATAATAAATGCTGGTGAGAATGTGGAGGGAAGGGAACATTTTTACACTGGTGTGGGATTGTAAATTACTACAACCACTTTGGAAATCAGTATGAGTTTCCTCAAAAGATTAGGAATGGAATCACCATATGACCCAACTATACCACTCTTTGGTGTTTACCAAAGAATTAAAGTCAGTGTTATATGACAACACTTGCAATTCCATGTTTATAGCATCTCAATTTACAATAGCCAAACTATGGAACCAGCCTAGATGTCCATCAATGGATGAATGGAAAAACTAAAAGTGGCACATATACACAATGGAGTTTTATTCAGCCAAATAAGAATGAAATTATGACACTTTTTGGTAAATGGAAGGAATTAAAGTATATCATACTAAGTAAAATAAGACAAACTCAGAAAGTCAAATGGTTGTATGTTTTCTCTAATATGTGGAAGCTATAGAGAGAAGAGAAAAACAGGTGGGGCAGGATATTATGAAAATAAAAGGGAGACCAGTAGAGTAGAGGACGGGTACCATGGAAGATAATGGGCAGCTACTGGGGAATGAAATTGGCCAACTTATACCCTTATGTTGAGTGTGTGTATGAATATGTAACAAGAAATCACATTGTTATGTGTGATTATAATGCAACAATAAAGAGAAAAAATAAATAAGAAGAATTGATCTTATGGAAAAAAAATATTGTTATTATCATTTCCCTCAAAATAACATTCATGTTCTAAGAGTAGTATGTATCACTATGCTCAATCATTTCAATCATTTAATAATTTCAATCATTTAATATTCAGATGATATTCACATTTCTCCAATTGTAAAAACAAGACTTCTGTAAATTTTTTAGAACTAAGGTCCAATCAGGCTTCATGTATTATATTTGGTTATGTCATTTTATTCTAGCTCAGTTGTCATGAAGTTAAATTTTTTTTTCAGTATGTCATTCATATATACAGAATAATATGTCATATATACTAGATATTGTAGCAAGCATTATAAGCAAGAAAAAGAAAATAGGTCTAAACTTTAGAAAAGAAGAAAGTAAACTGTCTAAATTTACAAATAACATGATTGTTTACAAAGAAAACCCAAAAGAATCCATTAATTTAGTATTAATGAATCGATCAACGTCTCTTTATACAAAATCATTATGCAAAAATTATTTCTATGTTACCAAAAATGAGCAAAAATGAAATTTAAAAAAGCAATGATAATACTATCTAAAAGTTCTAAATTCTCACAAAATAGACCTAACTAAAGATGTATAAGACCTCTCTTACACTGAAAACCATAAAATATTGATGAGAGAAATTACAAAGTCAAATAAATAGAGCTATTAACTGTCAAAAAATAATGTCTAAACTGGATCTGGTGGCGCACTCCTGTAATCCCCGCTACTCAGTAGAGTGAAGCAGGAAGATGGCAAGTTTGAGGCCATCCTGGGCAATTTAGTGAGACTTTGTCTCAGAATAAAAAATAAAAAAGGCTATATCTGTAGCTCAGTAGTTGAGCTCCCCTTGGGTTCCATCCCCAGTACATCCCCCACCCCACAAATGTCTAGATTCAATTAAAATCCCCAGTGGTATTTTTGTGGGACCTGACAAAATAATTCAAATTTATGTGGCACTGCAAAGAACCTAGAATAGGCAAGACAATGTGAACAAGAACAAATTTTGAGAACACATACCATAAGATTTCAAGATTTACTATAAAGTTAGAGTCATCAAGGCAGTGTTGTTTCAAGGACAAGGTGATCAGTGTAACCAGAGTCTATGTACAGGTCCAAACATATACAGTTACTTGACATGAGACAAAACACCACTGCAATCCAAAGGCAGAAACATGGATTTTTCAATAGTCCTGGTGCAGGGAGATATTTCTATTTAAAAAAGAAAAATACTTGTGTGGTTGGGATTGTGGCTCAGCGGTAGAGTGCTTGCTTGTCTAGCACTTGTGAGGTACTGGGTTTGATTATCAGCACCACATATTAATAAATAAATAAATAAAATAAAGGTATTGAGCCCATCTACAACTAAAAAAATATTTTAAAAACTTGACCCCTATGTCACACTACATGCAAAAATTAATTTAAGGTAGATCACAGGCCTACATATATAATGTAGAATAATAAAATTTCTAAAAAAGTGTTGGAACAAGTCTTCCTGATTTAGGGAAGCATTTTGTGTATGTGTGTGTGTGTGTGTGTGTGTGTGTGTGTGTTGTGTGTGTGTGTGTGTGTGTGTGTGTGTGGTGCTGGGAATTGAACTCAGGACCTTATAATTCTAGGCAAGTGCTCTATCATTGGGCTATACCCTTAGCTCAGAATCAAATAAACAGGAAACAAAAAACATAGTAACTAAAGAAAGAAAAAAGACAAATTATATTTCACTAAAATATAAAATATTTGTTCATCAGAAGATCAGAGATACAATTAAGATCGTAAAAAGAAAGTTCTAGATTGAGACAATAGCTTCAGTGCTTATATTTGATAAAGTTCACAGATATCCAGGAAACATACAGAATTCCTCACAAATCCATTTTTAAAAAGACAACCCAAGTTTAAAAAAAATATGAGCAAAAAATTAACAGGCACCTCACAAAAAAGACATCCAATTGGCTAATAAACTTATGAGAAGATGCTCTACATCATTAATTATAAGAGAAATACAAATTAAAACCACAATGACATATACACCCATCGAAAGGGCTAGAATTTAAAAAGATGACAAATCCAATAATTTTGAGGTTATAGAAATATTAAAACTCTCATTTTTTTGTGGTTGGTACAACCATTTTAGAAAACTATTTGACATTAACTACTAAAGTTACCATCTGCTTCCCAATGACTCAGCAATTTATCTTACCTTGTCCTCCTCTGAGGTTTATCACCAAAGAGAAAAGAGTGTCTACTGAATGAAGCACGTGTGCAGGGAGTGTCCCTAATTCAAAACTGGAAAGAGCCCAACTAGCCACCCACAGGGAACAGATACACATAATATGCTCTATTCCTATAATGGACTAACAGACCACTAGAAATTAATCCAGTGTGATAGAAGTCAGAATAATGATTACATGTATGTGTAGTGGTGGGGGGTTTGTGTTGACTGGGAAGGGGTATCATAGAAGCTTCTGGAGTGCTGTTTTATGTCTTCATCTGAGTAGTGGTTACAGGGTGCATATATAAGTGCATCTAATTGTGTATTTTAAGGTTATTACACTTTCTATAGATCACTCCCAATGTTATACCACAATAAAAACGTTTTAAAAACAAACATACACAAATCTGAAGTTTGACTCTGAATTTTCATTAATTGAATAGCCCTGTTCTCTTCCCCTAAATGCAACCTCTTTCTTGGCTTCTAATATCATGTATTAATGTAGTGTATTCATGAGCTTTATACAAATGGAAATTTATAGTATAATTTCTTCTGTTTCTGTTACTAAACATATTTGGGGGGTGGATACCAGGGATTGAACTCAGGGGCACTCAACCACTGAGCCACATCCCCAGCCCTTTTTTTTGCATTTTATTTAGATAAAGAGTCTCACTGAGGCGCTTAGTGCCTCACCATTGCTGAGGCTGGCTTTGAACTCATGATCCTCCTGCCTCAGCCTCCCAAGCTGCTGGGGTTATAGGCATGTGCCACTATGCTCAGCTAAGCTTTTCAGTCTTATAGTGCAGTTTTAATTGGTGTTTCTCTTATTTCTAGTGATGTTGAGCCGCTTATCATATGTTTAAAGGTCTTTTTCTGTGATAATTGTTTAGATCATATCTTATGCCCACTTGTGCTCCTTTTCTTTCTTCATTTTTTATTACTTTTTTAATATATTGTGGAAACTGAAACTTTAAAAAAAACTGTACTCTCCTGCCAAAACCACAGTCATATGTATTGTCATAGTATTGCCTGTGAATTAGTCTGTATTTATTACAGAAGAAACAATGACTTTCCCTGGGTCCTTTTCCACTGAAAGACTAAAATACAGAGATTTTTGTCTGTCACAATTTTTTTTTTTCAGTGCTGAAGACTGAACCCAGGACCTCCCACACAGGCAAGGGCTCCATCATTGAGCAACTCCCCAGTTCACATTTTGTCCTTCACTTTCATTCCCAAATGTACATACCTTGACAGATGTACAAGATGCTCTTCTCTGTTAAACCCTGTTGGCTTGTCCTGTATCTATCTATGGTGTTTGGCCAATTCTATTTCATATTACTGCCAGCCCTGGAGCTCACATTCTTTAAACATGTGTATTCCCCCATCCTCAGGGAGCCTTTCTCCATCTCTCTATATTCATGGGGACTTCACACATGACCTACCTCTTCTTCCACAAATGCCTTCATCCCCCTTCACCTACGCAGTGAGCTGGGCCCCCTCCCAACTGCTTCCTTCTTGCTTCCTCTCCAAGGCAGTGGGGCTCTGGGGTCCTCTGTGTCCTTTACCTCCTCTCTGTGCGACGTCAGTCTCTGCTTCATTAAAGTCTTCCATTTCAGCTGATCAGTATATCCATGCCTTAAATCCTTTCTAGAACGATGCTCCTTAATGCATTGCCTGTGTCCACAATGGAGATAGCCAAGTAAATTATAGGGCAGAGCAATGAGAGTTCCAGACTGGACCAGAACCCCATGGAACACAAGAAAGAACGTTCATGACTGAACTTTCCCCAGAACCTGTAACCCTACAACCATTACACACATGTGCACACACACACACACGCCTCCGGAACTTTGAAACTGTATTTTATCTTAAACCTCGGCCAGACAAATTCTTGTCTAACACCATGAATCTTTGTCAGAAAATAATGATTTTATTCAGTCCCTGTCAAAGCACACACCTAAGTGGCAGGATGGGAGTGAGTAGCTAGTTTAGGGATGTCGGTTTTGCCTTTCTATTTTAGTGAGTGAGCCTCCCTTAACTATCCCCACATCCTCACCCCTGCACCTAGGGGTGCCCCCATACACCCCGCCATGGATCCTTTCACTCTCATACCCACTTTCTCTTGCCCCAGTCTCAGATGCCTCTGCATTCTGACAGCTCCACACCTGGATTCCAGCTCAGCATCCTCCACTAAGCATGGGCCTACCATCCAGCTGCAGAACCACAGCGTCTCTGCCAATTCTGGACACACCTCAGATACCACCTGTCCAAATGGGAGTTCTCACCTCCCTGCCTCTTTTTTTCCTAATCTCCTTCTCTGGGGTTAAACAACCCTCTCTTCCCCAGTCTCTCAAGCCAGAAACCTGGGAGTCAGCTTCTTATTCTTTCTTTTCCTCACTTCCACAATTAAAAAGTTCTAAAACCTGGCTGGGGCTGCTCCCCTCCTCCCCCTCCCCACTGTGGCCCCATTATTTCAGGTCCCCATCTTCTCTCCTTGATGTTGTTACAGTTCTCTCTTGACTGCCACTACTTCTGGTCTTGCCCTTCTTCTTGCTCTGTCCCTCAGTGTTCTTGTTCTAAAAAGAAAAATCTGAGATTATTCAGATTGACTATTCAGATTGATTCACCTCTCTGAAATTCTTAAATTGGGCTGCCAGAGTGAAGTATCATAGATTGAGTGGCTTAAACAACAGAAATTTGTTTCACACAGTTCTGGAGTCTAGAAATTTGAGATCAGGGTGCCAGCATGGGCAAGTTGGGGAGAGGGCCCTTTCCTTGTTTGTAGATAGGTGGCCACCTACTTCCTATGTCCTCATAAAGTGGAGAGAGAGCAAGCTCCATTCATCACCTCCTCTTCTAAGGATGCAGATCCCATCACAGGGCCCCACCTTCATGACTTCATCTAAAACTAATTACTTCTGTAAGACCAAACACCATCACATTAAGGGTCAGGGCTTCAACATATAAATTTGGGAGTCAGGGAGGAACATAAATATTCAGTCCATAGCATTGATATTTGAGTGCATGAATGATAACTCTATGGGCTAGGGAAGGTATTACTATCATGTACCATTGAAGAAATGGGGTCTGGGAAAGGTTAAAACTTGTCCTTAATCACAAGCTAAGGAAGCCAAGGCTTGGCGTGCCTGCCCTGCCACATGGCATTCAGAGAGAGAAGCAGGGTGCTTCTCTGGACCAGGCAGTTCATTGACTGGGGAGAAGCTTCATTCCACAAGCAGCTGTTGGGCTATTACAGGGCCTGACTTAAGAAGATGCGCTGGGACAATCACATAAGAATTTGAACCAAGAAACTGAAAAAATGGGGCATTAGTAGTGAGATCCCAGATAAAAACTTTTTCAGGGTGGTAGGCTGGAGTTACAAGGGAGTACCTAGACTAAATTGGGAGACCACAACTGATTCCCAGTGGAACCCTGTGGTCCCAAAGGCCTTCACATTCAGGTTCCAGTTTGTTTCTTTATAATCTACACCCAGTCCTGCCCAGCATTCAAGGTGACGCTGGTGTTTGTTCTTTGCAACTAAAGGTTTTAACAAAACTCCAAGGATTGAAGGATTGAAACCCAGGCCTTCTCTCTCTCTCTCTCTCTCTCTCTCTCTCTCTCTCTCTCTCTCTCTCTCGTTTAGAGCTCTGTACACTGTTTCACAGATGGAGACATTGTCTTTGTACAGATGTTAACAGAAAGCCAGGCCAAAAAAAAGCACATATTAAATGTATTTTGATGACAATAAGAAAAGCTGTAATTGTGAAGTGAGTGGGAAGAAAGAGCCAGCGAGGCAAACCAAATCCCCTCTCAATTTAAGCTAGACCAGTAGGAGGGTCCCAAGAAACCTAAAATAGGCCTTTAATGGAGTCTGTTCGCTTAAGCCTCTCTGCTTTCTTAGGATCCAAATCCCTAGGAGTTGTGCTGGCCCCCTCCTGCCACCTCCACTTGCTGTCCTGCTTGCCCAACACAGTGGGAGAGGGAGACTGGGGAGACCGGGTGGCCAAACAAGAATATACCTCACACATGAAGAAATATATTTATGTTTTACTAAATATAATGACATAGACAAAGTAAATATAGGTAACAAAGAACTAGAATCCAAGCCCAATTTATGTCTTTTAAAAATAAAGGCTCCCTATGATAAAATTATTTTCAAGTATCAAGAATGGAATACTTGTTTCATTTTTTATAAGAGAAATAATTCAATCTAGTCTCTGCCCATAAGTGAATCACTTTCCTAAAATACACAGTTCTTCCCTAAAGCCTGAATTCTGCTTATGTTTCTCACAACCATTAAAGAACAGTTAACGTTAACTTGTTTGAGACTTCTGTTTTCAAACACCTGGAGGACCTTCGTTAGAAGCAAGATGCATTTCTAATCCACCCATCTAAATCTCTTAATCCCAGAACAAAGTCTCAAAAATTGAAAAATGAAGGAAGCAGGAGTCAAGCTGTAAGCATTATAGATGTCTATTTTTGTTTATGTGTGGCAGAACTTGGCTACCTGTTCACCAAACCTGTTTCCTCTTTCTCCTGGCCCATAGCTAGGCTTTATTTCCCAGTTTCCTTGCAACTGGTGAGGTTATGTGACAAAGTTTGGACCAATGGAATGTAAGCAAAAGTGGTGCGTGCCATTTCTCAGCCAGTTCTCCCTGCCCAACTTTCCACACGGGGTCCTCCATTCTCCTTCCAATTTGGCAACAACCCTGGAAACCATTAGTGAAGAAAGAAGCCACAGCTGGAGGGAGCCTGGATCCATGAATCACCAGCTGAAGAGATACTTATTGATCAGAGACACCTGTATTGAAGTGCATGTGAGTAATAAATAAATGGCTATTGTGTTAAGTCATTGAGATTAGGGTCCATTTGCTAAGACAGCTACTGAGTCCTTAACCAACACAGTGGGGGGATAGCACAGTTTTTCACTTTTAACATACAGCAGAGAAGGTGTACATCAAGTTTGCTTAATTTATTGATTGGGAATGCAATTTATAGCAATGTAACTAATTAATGAAATGCCAAATCAACTCCAAATGTGGGTGCCATATAGAATTTATTATCAGGAACTTGAATATATGATAGACATTAAATATGACATTTCAGCTCTAGATTTTGACCAGGAATTTTTTCTCAAGCACCGAATTAGTATGTTACGAGTATTGATATGTCAGAAGGTCTGAAATTTTTTTTATCAGTGTAGAAAGTGGACTCAGTGGTAACCTAGGAGGATACAGGATGGCTAGAGGTATGAGAAGGTATTTACCCTATAGGTATTTGGCCTACACTAAGGGCACATAGCCACCCAGTACACAGTGAATAATGGATAAGTTAGTATGGTCTCCTGCTCATAGAATATAACCAACACACAAACACACTCATACACTGCTGGTGGAACTGCAAATTGGTGCAGCCAATCTGGAAAGCAGTCTGGAAAACTTGGAATGGAATCACCATTTCACCAGCTATCCTACTCCTCAGTCTATACCCAAAGGACTTAAAAACAGCATACTACAGGGACACAGCTACATCAATGTTTATAGCAGCACAATTCACAATAGCTAAACTGTGGAACCAACCTAGATGCCCTTCAGTAGATGAATGGATAGGGAAACTTTGGTATATATACACAATGGAATATTACTCAGCATTAAAAGAGAATAAAATCATGGCATTTGTTGGATAATATAATGCTAAGTGAAGTAAGCCAATCCCCCAAAACCAAAGGCCGAATGTTTTCTTTGATATGAGGATGCTGACTCATAATGACAATGGAAGAGGGGGAGCATGGGAGGAATGGAGGAACTTTAGATAGGGCAAAGGGGAGGGAGTGGAAGGGAGGGGGCACATGAATAGGAAAGACAGTGGAATGATTTAGACATCATTACCCTCATAACATGTATGAAGACACGAATAGTGTGAAAATACTTTGTGCACAACCAATGACTTGAAAAATTGTGCTCTATATGTGTAATATTCTGCTGTCATATAAAACAAATTACAATAAATATATAATTTAATAAAAAAAGAGCTGAGCATTGTTTCCTACTGAAGTCCCCCCCCAAAAAAATAGTTCATTTGTAAATTGATTGTTTAAAACTTGAAGTTCGGGCTGGGGCTTTAGCTCAGTGGTAGAGAGCTTGCCTAGCACATGTGAGGCAGTGGATTCAATCCTCAGCACCACATAAAAAATAAATAAATAAATAAATAGAGGCATTCTTGTCCATCTATAACTAAAAATAATATATATATGTGTGTGTGTATATATATATATATATATATATATATATAGTATGTATGTGTGTGTATATATATATATATATATATATATATATATATATATAAAACAAACCTTGAAATTCATTCTCCTAAAGTAACATTATAAAGAGTTTCTAAAGATAATACACAAATGTTTTATAAGTAATATTGTAATATATATCAATATATTAATATCTTTATCAATCTAATTTACAACATTTTTGAGATGCTGGATATCTTGAGGGGAGACAAAGGTGAATAATGATGGGTTCTGTCCTGAACCAGTTGGCAGTCTGGCAGGGCAGCTATGTAGGAAACAGTAAATACTGTTAGTTGTATTCTCATTCCATCCTCCTTGCTAAGAGAGATTACAGATTTTGTAGTGTGGGGAGACTGTATCACTCCCAGATGCTGCATCAGGACTGGCTAATTTAGACTCTGGGTAGTGGGTAAGGCCTGACATTAAGGAATCCCAAATGTGCATCTAGAGTTTAGACTGACTCTGAGTCAGTCACTGCAACCCTGTGTCCCACGTTCTTAGCTTGCTTTGCAGCTAGGAGTGGCCATGCTCCCCAGTCTGGCCACTGAAATGTAGGAGGAGAGTCTGCTGGGAGAAGTAAGATTTGGGGCCAGTTTTAATTTCTGAATAAAAGGGAAACATGTGCCTGACATTGTTCCCTTTCTCTCTTCTTTTCCCTGTGAACACGGATTTGATCTCTGGAGCAGTACTAGCCCCCTTGAAGGAAACCTAGAGTAAGAAGAGAAGCATAGAGTAAAAAAGAAGCATAGAGTAAGAAAAACCTCAATTTGTTTTACTATCAGTTGGGTTTTCTGGGACATTCAGGTGCAAAGTTCTTAATTACTAAAGGAGAAGAAATGAGAATAATAGTTGTAAGCCATAACAGTACTGGGAGATAAGAAGGAAGACTTGGTGAAAGAAGTACAGTTTGGAATTTGGGTCCGATTTTGAGGAATTGGTAGGATTTAGACTGGAGGATATAAAGGAGGAATTATAGACAGGAAGAATAGCATTAGGAAGGGCACAGGAGTGGCAAAGTTTGGGTCTATCTGGGGAATTTTGAAGAGCTGAGGGTTTAGGTACAGAGGGCAAATGGTAAGCAGTAAGTGCACAAAGGTGGGTCAATGTCATCTGCAGAATGTCCTTAAGGTCAAGGTGGAATTTGGCCTTAGTGAGGTGAAGACCATTTGGGTGAGACATTGATATCATCAAGGTACAGTTCAGATAGCATTTGTGACCACGTTTATGATAGATTGATAGGGAGGGAGATCAGACATTGAAAAATCACCAATGTAGGTTACTCCAACAGTCCCAAGTGAGAAAATACACACCTGAACTAGATGTGGTTTTGAAAAAGTGAAAGAACAGAGCAGGGACTTGAGACTTGTGGGAGAGGGCCTGAAGACACCTTTCTCCTGCCTTGTTAAGGGACTTTGCTGTCTTGGAATCTAGTGATGAGGTTTCTCCATGGCTCTCCCTCTGCCTGAAGCATATGTTTACCTTCATCCTGATTTTCAATTACCACCTCTTTAGACCTGTCAAGGCCACGCTCAATCCCCTCTTACAAGAATTCCTGTGTTCATCAAGAAGAGAATGGATAAACAAACTGGTGCATTCATTCAATGGAGCACCATATTAAAACTCAGTAAAATGGAGACCAAGTCTCTGAATTCCCTAAGCATACAAAACCAGTTAAATCATGGAGACAACCTTGATTGCTTGATTTGCAAACATAAAGTAAACATAACTTGGGCTATTTATTATAAATCTCTCTATTTTTAATTTAAAAAGTGAAATGCAGTTCAACCAACCAAAAGCTGCCAACTGAATTATTGTTCTATAAGCATGGATTTCCCAGTGGGATAGACTAAATAAGATGATGATATACTTGCAACCCAGCAATTATTTTCTTTGCCTTGCTTCTGGGTTCATCCTATAGAAAGCCTTGCATTTCCCTGTTGGCAGAGTCCTGGACCACTTTTGGTTTGGAGATGCCTGATTCATGAATTGCTGTTTGTTCAAACTCTATGATATTTAATATGCCTTAGTTTATCTTTTAATACTACTCAGTAATAAAAAGGAACTAATTACTGATACATACTACCTGGCTAAAACAAATAAATTATGGTGAGTGAAATGAGCTAGATCAAAAGAGTACATACTGTATGATTCTATTCATGTGAAGTTCAGGAATACACAAAACTAATCTATAATGACACAAAAGCCAGAATAGTGATTGACTCTGTTGTCGGGGATGGCGATTGACTGGGAAAGGATATGAAGGAGTTTTTTTGGAGTGACAGAGAGAAGTTTGGGTTACAGTGGTCAAATATAGAACGCACCAGGTGTGGCAGCACACACTTGTAATCCCAGCAGTTTGGGAAGCTGAGGCAGGAGGATCCCAGGTTCAAAGCCACTATCAGCAACAGCGAGGCACTGAGCAACTCAGTGAGACCCTGTCTCAAAGTAAAATATAAAATAGGGTTGTGGATATGGCTCAGTGGTTGAGTGCCACTGAATTCAATCCTCCCCTCCCCCCTCCCCCCCCCACAAAAAACCCAAGTAGAATGCTATGCTTAAGATCTGTATTTCACTACACAAATTTTACCAAACAAATAAACAAATACTGAGGTGTAGTTAATGATGTGCAAACTGAAGAATGAAACATGAAGTATTACTTTGAAATACAGCAAAATGCAAGATGGGCAGTTGGCTAAATATGTGGGAGCAGAGATAGCAAGTATTAAAAATAGAATCTAGGTAGTGGATAGATGGGTGCTTACTGTACCATTCTTTAACTTTTCTGTGTAATTAAAACAGTTCATAACAAAATGTTGGTGGAAAAGCAGTATGTAGTTCAGGTTTTGCTAATTCACCTGTCAAGAATAAAGACAGCTGGCAGCTTTGGGCAGTGCTGGGCAGCTCTAAGCCTTTGTCTTGCCATGAAACCAAGTCTTCTTTCCTTAGAAGAGGACCATGACCAGTGGCTGAAAAGGGGTAGTTTCATTCAGAATCCCAATTTGGTTTTCCTCCAGTTTTTCCTGAGTTACAGCACTGTCAGGTCTAATAGACTAAATTCCATTCTGTTAGGGCTTGTCCTGAGTGTGTGTCCTGTGACTCATGGGGCACAGAATTAGAAAGCACCTCAAATTTACCTTCCAATAATTTAGTTTTTATGTACCTTGATTATTGACTATAAAATTATTCCAAGTATCACATACTGATATGATTTTCTCTGTTTAGTTCCAGAAAGAACGTGGTTTAAGAGAAATGTCAGTGTATTGTCTGAGAACATTTTGGTACACATGAGGTCTCCTGAGGGACAGAAAAGGCTGGGACATATCATTAAAAATTATCACTAATGTAATTTTCCTTTCCACATAAGTAGCCCAACTTCATGTAGATTGGTTATAGCCTTTATCTCCTTTGTGAGTACTAATATGTTTTCACTAGAATTTCTACTTCTATTCCAGGTACTCATTTAATTATGCATTTCTTCTCCACAGCCAGAACATCCTCAATCACAGGGTTCAATCTTTCAGAGGTAATTATTTTTCTAAATCCTTTCAGCAGTTGGCAACATTTCCCTCACAAAGTCATCTTAGCTAATTATGTCATGTGCTTTGCAATTTTTTGTTTATTAACTATTAACAAATACATTTTGTTGAGACATCTGTCACTGAGGTTTCTTACTATATTTCTGACTTGCTGATACGAAATACTTCCATATGCATTTTTTTTACTATATATTTAAGAAGTCTTTAGTTTTTAATAGATCAGCAACATGTAAATCTAATCATTATTTTACTTTTATCTTCTCCCATCTCTCCATGTTAACTTATTACACTTTGCATGCTTTCCTTCTCTTAGAACTAGGGATAGAAAACATTTTTTTTCTTCCCTTAGGCAGGGTGCAAAAGTTCTAAATCAGTGCTTCATAAATTTGAGCAGGATTCTGAATCAGGGTTACTTGTTTGAAAGGCAGATTTTGGGTCCTGTCCTTAATGCAGGTGATGTGGGGAAAATTTTGAGAAACAGTGCTTGTAAGGAAGTAGGTGTTAACAATTACGAGTTCATAGAATCAAAACATTCTAATCTGAGTGTTAGAATATATGTCTTATTATTTACATTTTTGCCATATTTTTTATATTTTAGTATAGTGCTACTCCATAAATCAACCAGGAAAAAGTGAGACTTGCTTCTCTATGAAAGATGAATGAAGCAGGCACCATGCAGAAATCCTGACACCTAAAACTGTTCTCTGGGTTTCTGTGTGATCCATGGCTAATTCATTATGTTTTCCTTTCTACATTTTTAAGCTGACCATGGAGATATACTGCAGTCAAAGTTTCCTTGAAATTTTAAGTGGGGTGTACAAAAAATAACAGAAGCCCAGCTTTCATGAATTAGTGCATTTTTTATTAGGAAAAAATTGTTTTTACTAAAGAAATACATGAACATGGGTTAGTAAAATCAAAGGGTTCTAAAGTCTTAAAATGAAAACAGTCCCTTGTTTGTTTTTTTAAAAAATATTTTTTTAGTTGTAGATGGATACAGTCTTTATTTACTTATTTTTTTTAAATATTTATTTTTTAGGTGTAGACGGACACAACACAATGCTTTATTTTTATGTGGTGCTGAGGATCGAACCCAGGTCCCCTGCGTGCTAGGAGAGTGCTCTGCCGCTGAGCCACAATCCCAGCCCCTATTTACTTATTTTTATGTGGTGCTGAGGATCAAATCATGTGTGAGGCCGGCGCTCTACCACTGAGCCACATTGCAGCCTGGTTCTGTCTTTTTTTTACCCTTAGTTGCTCTATCCAGGGGTGCTCTTCATTCTCTTGGCTTTCTGGCAAGTACCTTCATGTTTTTTTGTTTTTTTTCCAAGTTAAAATTTCTCCCAATTTTGAAGCTAATGCATGTATTCATACATGTAAGTATTAAATCCTCTTGAATCTTATTAATGATTGCCTAATCACCTCCCCTCATCAACCTCATGTTTACATTTGCTTTATCTTCAATGAACTTACTTCTTTCCAAATGTCCCAGATTTGTCAATAAGCTATTATTTTTACTGTTTGTTTTCTAAGCAAGCTACACAGTTGTGAAATTTCCTGTGTTGGATTATATTTATTGCTAATAAATATTTATTATTTATTTGAAATTTATTTTATTGATGAACATAAAGGGCCCAGTTTGTTATCTTAAATAAGTCTTCGTGAAAATATGCACAGTTGCCCACAATCCTAATCACAGTATATGCACCTAAGCCAGAAAATAACACTTGTTAAACTCTCATTCTGTCAACTATTTGAAGCATACTTTCTTCTTAGAAATATTAAAATTAGAAAATCTGTTATTACACAAAATTATTTCATTCACTAAACAACCTCTGACATTATTCTGATAGTATCTCATTCTTTTTAACTGTTGCAAAATTAAAAATAAATAAAATTTATAGACACATTAGTTATTCATTTCTTTATTTATTGACGTTTGGGCTCTTTCCAAGTTTACAAGAGAATGCTACAACAAATATTCTGGAGTCCGTCTCTTTGCTCAGAATTGAGTTCTAGATGTGGAAGATCTGGGTCCAAATCCAGAATCTTCTGAATTTGAATTGATATTGCTAACTTGCACTTTAACTGGTGGTATAAGCTTACAAGGCAGAAAATGCTATTTCTTTTGCATACCTAGTTTTCTAAATCTTTGCTAACATGATAGTTCAGACAGGTTTTACAGTGCATTTTGTAAGGTTTAGTTTCTAACTTACTGATTTTGGTATCTAGCAATATCCATTCTCAATTATCTCTTAGAATTTTTAATTGATGCTATTATACTTGTTATTACATTTTCTTTTGCAAAGAGCAGCCCATCAATGTAGTATCTCCTGGAATCTCAATGAAGATCAAAAGCAAATTTTAAAGGTCTCAGAGTTTCCTTTTGGTAATCTCCTACTTGCTTCTTTATTGTCCATATTTGAGTTCTTAATTTACTCATTCCCTGAGTGAAAACAATGTTTATTTAGAAGTAGGATGTGAAAAAGAAAAAGAAGAATATTCACAGTTTTTACCTTGATCTAATTTTCTTTTAAAAAAATGAGTTCTAGCACTTCTGTTTATAATCCATTTCTGCCCTTTGAACTAATCTATCTAGCTCTTATCTCTAAGGACCCTAGTGCCAACTCATGCTATAAGTTGACTGCAGCTGTCTTGCAGATAGGTAGGCAGGTGTTAGGTACTCAGTCCAGACTTTGGGGGAGAGCCAATGAAGGAAACTTATAGCAAGAAAGAGCAAGAAATGCTTCCTAAATGATATTTTATATGACCTAGTATGACTGATGGAGAATAAAACATGCTGCTTAGAAATCATTAACCACACAAGTCTTTTTATTCTAATGTAAAAATACAGAATTTTTTAGAGGGAAGGATAACATGAAATAAATCAGAAAACATCTTCACATTAATCAGTCTTTTCATATACTTCAAATTTGTACTTAATGCCTTTCTCCTCCTGGACCTCAGAAAGAACACCTGGGTATCTGCAAAAGAAAAAGATGTATAATTAATCCCTCAAAAACATAGCTTCCCTGAATCTCAACCAAAAGGCATCAATGGTGATAAAGCAAGGTAAGATTTTTCTTCTTGTAGGTAAGCCACTGTTAAGGTAGACAAATATCAGGCAAATATAATACATATGCAAATAATAAGAAAAAACCCTACAAAACTATGTATATAAATTTAGAAAATGAAAGTTGTGATTTCTCCTCCTTTTCTTCTGATTCCTAATTCTTTCCTCAAAAACTAACCACCATAGCAGTTCCCTAGTATATTTCTATTCTGTCATCAAGGGAATATGAAAATTCCTAAGAATTCTTTGTAAGTTTTATAGCTGATAAAAAATTTCTTATGTAAGCAAAAGAAAATGAAATATAATCTATAGTTGTTTAAAGCAAAAACCGAAGTCATGTGTCTGGCATGGTGACAGATTCTCAATTCCTGTTTACTCAAGAGACGTGCATCATAAGGCTCTAATTCTGCAATGTATGGCACATTGCAATTTCTTGGCTAGAATCAGGATGAATTCAATCTTTCCTCTTCCCTCTTACTTGACTCTTTACTCCCTTTAGTTTCCCATTCAAAACCCAGGTTGTAACCCAATCAATAAATGGGCTAAGGAACTGAAGAGATACTTCACAGAAGAAGAACTACAACTTCTTCACAGAAGAAGAACTTCAACATCTCTAGTGATTGCAGAAATGCAAATCAAAACTACTCTAAGATTCCTTCTCACTCCAGTCAGAATGGCAATCATCAAGAATACAAGCAACAGTAAGTGTTGGTGACGATGTGGGAAAAAGGCACACTCATTCATTGCTGGTGGGATTGCAAATTGGTGCAACCACTATGGAAAGCAGTCTGAAGATTCCTCAGAAAACTTAGAATGGAACCACAATCTGACCCAGCTATCCCACTCCTTGGTTTATACCCAAAGGACTTAAAAACAGCTTATACTACAGTGACATAACCACATCAATGTTTACAGTAGCTCAACTCACAATAGCTAAACTATGGAACCAACCTAAATACCCTTCAACAGATGAATGGATAAAGAAAATGTGGTACATACACATAATGGACTATTACTCAGCTTTAAAGAAGAATGCAATTATGGCATTTGCAGGTAAATTGATGGAGCTAGATGATATCATGTTAAGTGAAATAAACCAAAACCCCAAAACCAAAGATGGAATGTCTTCTCTGATAAGCAGATGCTAATCCACAATGGGGTGGAGGGGGGGGGAGAATGAAGGAAATTTGGATTGTGCAGAGGGGAGGAGGTGTGGTATGGGAAGGATGGTGGAATGAGATGGACATTATTACCCTACATACATGTATGATTACACTACTGGTGTGACTCTACACCATATTCAGCCAGAGGAAGGAGAGGTTGTGCTCCATTTGTGTACAATGTGTCAAAATGCATCGTACAGTCATGTATAACTAATTTGAACAAATTAAAAAAAAAGTCTCCTAAAAGCATCTCCCAGTCAATACTTAACAATCCTCACTCTAATTATTCTTTTTTTTTTAAAGAGAGAGAATTTTAATTATTTTTTTTTTTAGTTTTCAGCAGACACAACATCTTTGCTTATATGTGGTGCTGAGGATCGAACCCGGGCCGCACGCATGCCAGGCGAGCGAGCTACCGCTTGAGCCACATCCCCAGCCCTCTAATTATTCTTTATCTGGAGGGTAACCCAACCCAACCCACACTTATGATAATAATTCACTTTTGTTAATGATAATAAATTCACTTTTGTTTGCTTGAGGGGAAGGAAAGCCTATTATCCCTCCCCCTCAACACACACACTTCTTTTTTCACAACTTAATAACTCATCAAGTAAAAAAGTACAATCCAAAACAAAAACAAAAACAAAAAACCCCAGGTTGTCAGCTGAAGACTGCTCTGACCATTCTGCCTCCTATCAACATTTTTATTTCACTCTAGATCTTAGTGTTTTTTCTTAGTGTCCTGGAGGCTGCACCCATTTGCTCCAGTGGGGGTCAGCAGCAGCTGTTTAACATTCACTCTGTGAGTGTCCCCGGATTTGCTGTGTGACCTATCTCCAGGCCTGACTGGTATAAAAAGGCTTCATTATGGTAAAGAATTCTCATTATGGTAAAGAATTCAGCACTAGGCCTGACCCAGTAAGTTTTCCACAAATGCTACCCATTACTACTGGTTTATTTTGCCCCCTAACTATTAGACAAGGGTGATACAGGAAAACTTTTTTCTCTCATAATATACATGAACATTGCTCAGTAAAAATAAGCATTAATTTTTGTTAGCTATGTTTTTATTTTGCAACCATTTCCTTAGCTATTGCTGTCCCACTATTTTAGTAGTAACCTCTTTTTTTTTGAACAAATGATTTTTACTAGGCCAATTTTAAACCATAATTTTAGTCTCTTTGAAATGAGTCATGAAGAGTAACATTTACATATTTTTTTTCATGTGTAAAATTCTCAGGAGTGTCAAGACTGTCAGTTAATAAGACAAAAACAAAGCAGTAATAAGTTCTTTCTAAAATCATGAACAATAACACTTAAAATGACTGTGCTTTTGGCTGAATATGATAAGTAGCCATGGTATTAATGTAGATCTTCTCTGTGAAAATAAAATTTATTTCTGCTTGTTGCATTTTTCTTTCTCTAATATCTACACATTCAGTCTAATTTAATAACAGTTATAATTACATTTCCTAATCATCATTCCAAACTTTTTAAAGAGCAAACTGTCTATGATCCACACTTGGATGCTGAGTTCAAGTCTGACAGGATTTGGAAACACCACCTATTTGTTAGGAACCACCCACCCAGAGACTCCCCATTTAGCACCTTCAGGCACCGAGAAAGCCAATAAGTAAGAATCAATATCAGATCTAAACTGACAAAGCACCACAAGAATAACCCAGAGACGATTTTATGGAAAGTTTAAGAGGTAAACAGAGTTCCTGAAACAGTTTCCCATAAAAAACAAATTGCAGCTAAAATAAAAGCAGGAAGCAAAGGTGTTGGAGGGAAGGGATATAAAAATACTGTGGACAAATATGCCAGGAACTTGGACAGTCAGGAAGTAGTGGGGTCAGAAGAGGAGACATCAGTTCACCTGAAATCTAATTCTACCTATAAGGTTTTCCTGTGTCAGCTCTGGAGCCAATTACCACTTCTGTTATAGTTTGGACATGGTTTGTCCCTGAAGGGTTCAAGTGTTGGTCCTTAGTGAGGTAATATTGGGAGGTGTCTTTATGGACCTTTAACTGGGGGCAGGGGACAGGGACTACATGACAATGATGACAACCCTTGGTGGGAAGAACTCAGATTAATTAGAAGTATGCCCATGGACTGTAGGATTATACTCTCTCTCTGGCTTCTTATTTTGAGATGTGATCTCTTCTTCCCAAGTCTGCCCCTGCCCTTAGGTTCTCACCAGTACCGAGCTGATGCCAGCAGCATGCCTTTGAACCTCCATAACTGTGAGCCAAATAAACCTTTTTTTCTAAAGTTAGCCTGCCTCAGGTATTTCATTATAGTAATGAAAACAGACAATTATAGACTCTAAAGGCCTGTTTTGGTCTTTATCTTTGACTAGGTGGTCACATGGAAGGTTTTTAAGTGGACAGCAAATTCTGTTTGGAGCTTATTAAACAGAAAACTGCTGATATAAAACACTTGGGCCTGCTGGTTTGGTTGGGCCTTCATGTGACAGTCTGAGATAGAAAAATTTCTTCCAAGATGAATGAGGACAGAGCTTGAGAGGACAGGCTAGCATAGTGTGGTTGAAAGAATAATTGCACAGAAAATGACCTATGGGAAAAAAGGCAGCCACAAAGTAAAACCATCTTATTTTGTTAATATCAACTTCTGCTCTTCGGTGTCTACCATTTGTGGCTTTATCTATTTTCTAATTTTATTCTCTTTTCATCTCACAATAGTTCTCACTGTCATTTTTATTTCATTATACTATTACTTTCTTTTTTTTTAAACCAAAAAGTATGGTGTTAATAAAAGACTGTGTTTGAACTGAAACCTATACAAACACAAGAAAATGGGGGTCCAAACTAAGGGGTTACTGTGGGAAAAGGGGGAAAATGGGAAGGGGTAAAAAGTGATCAAAGCTCACTTTTGGAGAGTAGGAAACGATAAGTTCTCTAATGTAGACAGATTTGGAGAGAAAGCTCTAGAATTGAGCATGGTTACAGACTTTAGGGACAAAGTACATTTACTTTGCAGGTTTCCTTTTTCTCTTCTCCTTGTTTTCCCCTTTAGGAATTCCCTCTACCCCATGTTAAGGGGGGCTGTTGTGATGTTAGTACAGGCCCAAAAGTACAGAGGACCATCACAACTTGCAGTGGAAGCGTTTCCTTCAAAAACTCTTCTGAAAAACAACAGAAAAATGAACACTTTCCAGCTCATTTTGTGAGGTTAGTGTTATCCTGATACCAAATCCAGGTGAAGACATAACAAACAAAGAAGCTCAATATCCCTTTTGATTACAAATGTAAAATTCTCAACAAAATTCTAGCAAATTGAATCTAGCAACATATAAAAAGGCTTATACACAATTACCAAGTGTAGTTTATCCCAGAAATGCAAGATTACCATGAAAATCAGTGAAGGTAATATAGTTTATTGATGGTATATTAAATTATTAATTAGCAAAAGACAAAGAACACATGATCACCTAATAGACTTAGAAAGTTACGTGGCAAAATCCAACACCCCTTCATGAAAAAAATACCAGATGAACTAGAAATAGAAGGAATCTTCCTCAGTCTGATAAAGGACATGTGTGACAACTCAAAGCTACTATACTTTATCGAGGAAGACTAAATCATTACCCTCTAAGACATCTGATCTTTTCGTCTTCCAGACAACATCATACTGAAGTTGTAGTCAGGCAATTAAGCAAGAAATTAAAAAAACATCTAAACTAGAAATTAAACTATCTCTATTTGAAAATGACATTATACCTTATAAATAAAATCCTAAGAAATCTACTAACAATTAGAACTATTGAATTCAGCAAGGTTGTAGGATATCAGATTAATAAACCCAAATCACTTGTATTTCTATTTTTTTTTTCATTTTTTTTATTGGTTGTTCACAACATTACAAAGCTCTTGACATATCATATTTCATACATTAGATTGAAGTGGGTTATGAACTCCCAATTTTTACCCCAAATGCAGATTGCAGAATCACGTAGGTTACACATCCACAATATTACATAATGCCTTATTAGTAATTGTTATATTCTACTACTTTTCCTATCCCCTACTATCCCCCCTCCCCTTCCCTCACATCTTATCTCTCTACCCCATCTATTGTAATTTATTTCTCTCCTTGTTTATTTTCCCATTCCCCTCACAACCTCTTATATGTAATTTTGTATAGCAATGAGGGTCTCCCTTCATTTCCATGCAATTTCCCTTTTCTCTCCCTTTCCCTCCCATCTCATGTCTCTAAACACTAGCAACAAACAGGAAATAAAAGGAAAAATAAAAGGAATTAAACACTAACAAAGAAGTACAAGACATACAACCAAAATTTTACTGACAGAAATTAAAGAGGACTTAAGTAAGTGGAAAGACATCACTGGCTCAAAGTCTGGAAGACTTAATATTGAAATGACAATACTCTCCAGAGTAACCTACAGATGACACCTATCAAAATCACAACTTGCTTTCTGGCAGAAACTCACAAACTGATCATAAAATTCATATGGAAATGCAAGGGACCCAGAAGAGCTAAACCAATCTTGGGAAAAAAAGCAAAGTTGGAAAAACTATACTTTCTGATTTCACAAGTTAGTAATGAAGACCTTGTGGTACTGGCATGAAGATATACATACATATCAGTGGAGCAGAACTGGGAGTTCAGGAAAAAAACCCTCATACTTATTGTCACTTGAGAATGTGCTGATGGTTGCACAACCCTGTAAATATACCAACACTAGTGAGTTAAACACTAGTATAATAAATGCTATGTTATATGCAGGACATTTCAGTAAAGATGCTACATTTTTTTCTTTAAATCTGGAGAGGCAGAATGGTATTTGTTTTAAATTATCAAGGGTTCCAGTTTTGGAAAGTGTTCTGATTAAGAGTAGTAAGACTTGGAAAGATGGAAAGGTATTTAAATGAATCTGATTCACACAGTTGTTAGCAGCAAAGAGAAAGGTAAGAAATGAAGAAAAGTTGAGCTCAATATCCATATAATGTGACACTCAGCAATTAAAGCAGAAGAGAAAATACGTAAGATATGACAAAGTTAAACAATTGATATTTACATAAATTTATATAAAATTTCCAAATGTGATTTTTCTAAGTAGTCACCTTTGGAGCCTAAGCAAAAGCCTGTATTTCAGCTGCTTAGAGTTCTTATACTTTTCAGTTTTCTTTAGAGTTAAGAGCTCAAGAAAAATCATTCACTTCATTTGATCCAAGGCTATTACTCCGTAGAGTAATAGACTATTATTCTAAAGCTTGGCCATCCATTTATTGACTTTGCTCTGAAGGTTCATTTAGGGGGCATTTCAAAAACAAACTCACATTCAAGGGATAATTACTAGATACAACTGAGAATATCTGCAAGAATGCTCTAAAAGCTGGTCTAAAAGGGTTGATATAATTAATCTTTTTCTCTCTATAGAATATGGCTGAAATGTGCTTTTAAACTAAAAATGTTGTGAGCTTTCAAGATTTAGCAGCCTCATGCTGGAGTCACAACTGCACAGGAAGGCAAGTATAACTTCTCTCCATCTCCACTATTGCTACCACCTTTATCTGAGTCCCCTCAACCTTCATCTGAATTACTAACTGGTCTCCTTGCTTCACTCTTGTCCCCCTGCAGTCCATTCCCATAAAGCAGCTAGAACATTGTCACTCTCCTTTCAGACTCTCTAAACCTGCACCCAGTTTGACCCTTGTTGGCCTCCCCCTTGCTCCCACTGGCCACAGTAGCGGTCAGACTCAGGGAAGAGGCCAACCTCATTTCTGCCTCAGCCTCTGAACTAGCTATTTCTGGTTCCTGGAATTCTCTTCCTGCTATTACATGGCTGGCTTCTTCACATTTAGATCTCACTATAGATGTCATTCTTCTGAGAGGACTTCTCAGACTACTCCATGTCTATCACATCCCAATGTTTTAGTTCTCTACCCAACACCTCTTTTGATGACTGTCACTTGTCATTCCCCCTGACTAGAAAGTGTATCTCCAGGGGGTCAGCAATATCATCAGGCCTAGTCAACACTATTTCCCCAGTGCCTATGTCATGTATGACTCTCCTAGGTTGAACTGAATACATTAATTCTAGATTTTATTGACATCATTAAAACCTGAGCATTTCCAGTATACTGAAGACGTCTAAAGATTCCTAACTTTATCTATATACAATAACACATTCCTACTCTGAACTCATTCTGAAAGAAGAAAATGTTCTTTTCTATAATTCTTACATAGAAAGTCCAAAAGCGCTTTAATAAGAACTTTATACTTACTCTGGAAGAAGTTTATATTTCTCCAAATCAATTTCTGGGAAAAATGTGTCACTTTCAAATTCCTGCATGATCCTTGTCACAAACAATTTAATATGGCCTGGTTGAATCATGGCTTCCTTTGAAACAAAACAAAAAAGGCATCACTTTCCTTAATCTATATCATAAGACACTCTAAGATTTTTGTTTGTTTTAGTTACGAAAGAAATGCCTTATACTAGGCCTTAAAGACTTGTTTATTACTGCCAAAGTATACTACATAAATACCCTATTCTTAAATCTGGGATCCTCTAAAATGTGCCTTAGTTACCTTAAGAATGGAACTAATCATAATCGATAATTATTATATTCTGGTCTCTAGTTTGCTTATGAGAAATACTTTTTAATTTAAGAATTCAGTTTGGTTGTTTTCCTTTGGCTGCTCTTTTAAGAGTTAATCTGGGGCTGGAGTTGTGGCTCAGCGGTAGAGCGCTTGCCTAGCATGTGTGAGGAACTGGGTTTGATTTTCAGTACCACATGAAAATAAATATAGATGAATCAACAACTAATAAAATATTGAAAAAAAAAAGTTAATCTGAATGTGTAAGGCCCAGGGCCACCAAAAATGAATGAATGAATGAATAAATAAATAAATAAATAAGGGACATTAATCCAAAGTTATCAAGTTATTTTCCAAAGAAAAACTTACACATGTATATCCATACAAGATAGTACAGTTTCATGTGATCTTGACTACTGAACACCAAGGGCCTACTCAGTACACTCATAAAATTTAATATTGCTTTCTTTCCTCAATACAGTAATTTAACATGTCTCTTGTTGCTAACAACTATAGCCTTTTTTGTTAAATGATTTTTCTAACTACTATCTACAGTTTTATTGACAGTTTCTACAGAAAGGATTGCTCTCAAACAAATATCTTAAAAATTTTAATAAACAGTATGAATCCTTTACAGACCCAACAAAGCAATAACGCTTTTTGTGTATTTTGCTTTGCAGTAATAACTCGATTCTCAAACATGTATAGATTAAAAGAAAAATATTTTTATATGCATACATACATATGTAAAATTCCAGGTGTTTGTTATTCTTAAAGTTCCAAATAAGGGAACTGAACAAATTTTATTTTGAAAACTTATATTTATATTAAACCATTGTTATCTTTGCTACAACCAAATAAATATTCTTTTTTTGTGTGTGTGTGTGGTGATAGGGATTGAATCCAGGGCCTCATGCATGCTAGGTAGGCATTCTACCACTGAGCTACATTCCCAGCCCCTAGTAATTCTTACTATACAAAACAAAACAAAACAAATAAAAACAAACCAAAAAACAAACAAACCAAAAACCCGAAAAACTGAGTGGGACACTGAACAAATTTTATTTTGAATACTTAAATTTGTATTAAACCATTGTTATCTTTGCTACAACCAAATAAATATTCTATTCTTTTTTTGTGTGGTGCTAGGGATTGAACCCAGGGCCTCATGCATGCTAGATAGGCATTCTACCACTGAGCTACATTCCTAGCCCCTAGTAATTCTTACTGTACAAAACAAAAAAACAAAACAAACAAACAAACAAACAAACAAAACCCAGAACAACTGAGTGGGATTAACCAATCACAGCAGCATTTTAAGTTCTATATCAAAGTTGATGGTGTGAGGCAAACTTTCTGTGAATAGTCAGGCAGTAAACACTTTAGGGTTTGAGGGTCATACGGTTTCTTACTTTTATAGGCAGAAGCAGCCACAGACAACACTAAACAAACAAGTGGGGCTGTGTTCCAATGAAACTTTATTTACGTGGTACTTGGGAAGAACAGCCTGAATGACTGAAAGCAGCTGTGATGAGAGGCACGTGAATAACACAAATCACCTGAAGGCTTTATTTCCTTATACAAAAGTCATTTTATATACATGCTTTTAAGTACTTAGTGCTTATTAAAAAGTACAATTTCAAGTGATATGATTTGAGTAACTCAAAATGTGATAAATAATAAAATGAACTTGTTTTCTAGAAGAAATTCATATGTGGATGGAAAGATTAAAGAAGAAAAATGTTCATTTCCCCTTATTACAATGGGGAAAAAATAAGAGATTGTGGAATCAGGAACATAAGAAACTGAGAGTTTTTATAATCCCTTCTAAGATCCCGGAATACCTCTTCTTTCACAAATAATTTCAGTGTATATTTTACCCTAAACCCCAAGAGGTAGGGACTGATTTTTCTTTTCCCTCTAAAAGTTACCCTTTCAATAGTGCTTTTTTTGGGGGAGTGGGGTGTACCAGGGATTGAACTCAGGGGCACTCATCAACATTCTCAGTCCTTTGTATTTAGAGATTTAGAGACAGGGTCTCACTGAGGTGCTTAGTGCCTTGCTGTTGCTGAGGCTGGCTTTGAACTTAATATCCTCTTGCCTCAGCACTGTACCCAAGTCAAGAGCCAAAGAATTCTATTTAGTATCCTCATTTTTTTTAAAAGCTGGAAGTCAATTTGTATCAGAAAAAAAAGAATTCTTCTTTAACACACTATTTACCACCCCCCTTTTTTTAAAGAGAGAGAGAGAGAGAGGGAAAGAGAGAGAGAATTTTTTAATATTTATTTTTTTAGTTTTTGGCAGACACAACATCTTTGTTTGTATGTGGTGCTGAGGATTGAACCCGGGCCGCACACATGCCAGGCGAGCGTGCTACCACTTGAGCCACATCCCCAGCCCAACTATTTACCCTTTTGATCTGAAATCATGAAACCCTTCTCTTATGTCCTAAAATTAAATGAAAATTATTGAGGAAAAGCTTTCTGCTTTTAACAAATTCATATACATCTAGTAAGTATATATCAACTAGACCCCTACTCTTTTCTCAGTGAGATTTTCATCCTGTAAGAGAAGGTATATAACAGCTTATTTAGGGCATGGGGATGGGGGTGGAGGTAGAAACTAGTACAATGCAAATGCAAATCTTGGGGAGACATTTAGAATGGTTCTTAAGCTGTAAATATTAACTAGTATTTTGAATTGAAAATAAAGTGGTATGTGGGGAGATGTTGTTTAAGGGACACAAAATTTCAGTTAAATAGGAAGAATAAGCTCCAAAGGTCTATCATGCAACATGATGACTTTAGTTATTACCAACCTTATATTGTACTCTTGAAAATGGCTCAAGAATGATTTTAAGTGTTCTCACCATAAAAAGTGAGGTGTTATATTTATGCTAATTGGCTTGATTTAGCCATTCCACAAAGTATACATATTTCAAAACATGTTGTACACAATAAGTAAATACAACTATTAATCAATAAAAAGAAAATAGACTCATATAGACCAAACATTTTACTTTTACATTTTTATTTAGTTTATGTTGCAGGGACAAAATCAAATAATTCAGAATGACAAAATATCTTTTTTAGAGATAATGTACTGTTTCTTATGCTTATGGCTTAATGTTTCCTCCCAACCTCCCTTTAAATGTCAAGAGAACTAAAAGAAAGTAGGGAACATTTCTTTTTATTTGTAGATAACTCTACTTACCTTATAAACAGAACTGCCTCCTACTATCCAAATCATGTCTATTTTACTTGCTAATTCTGGCTGCTCAGTAAGTTTTAAGGCATCGGTCAGACTTTTGGCAAGAAAATGAGCTCCTTGTGGAAGTTCTCTAAAAGTAAAAGAATTACATACAATTTTTGTAAAACCCATCCATATTAATCAAATTATATGAATAGGAAGCAGTGATTATAAAACCAAAATCATCATAAATATGAATCCTTTAAAAAAAAGTATGGCCTACAATCAATACCTACCTACATTTGTACATCTAGGGTCCATATGTTAATCAAAATCACATGTGATATAAAGTCACAACAGTAGTCTCTAAAGTAGTGGCATAAAGAATTGTGAGGGGACATGAGACAACTTTCTGGGGGTTACCTTTTCTGTATCTTTGATAGGGGCTGGGTTACACAGGTATACACATTTATCAAAACTTTAATAAATGTACATTTAAGACTTGTGCACCTCATTGTAATATTTACCATAAAAGAAAAAAAAAAACTGTAGAGAAATACTGAATTCTAGTTAATTATATGTATGAAGAAGAGAAGGCTGAAATTAATTTTGACATGCAAATATGAACAAGACAAACTGAACAGATGGATATGTGATAAAGTTAACACAAAAAATGTTATTCGTAGAATCTAAGTGGTGGTATATAGCTATTTAAAGTTCTTTGTGTATGTTTGAAAATTTTCATAATGAAATATTGGAAAGAGAATGTTTGAGTGTAGAAAAGTTTGCAGCAATATTCAAACTGCTAATACCTTTGGGGAGTGGAAAAAAAAACTTTACTGTTCCAAACAAACAGAAATGGTTGAACTATTTGAAAATCAGTTTTTTGCTACTTATATAATTAAAAACCCAAAAGGGAAAAGTTCACATAAACAGTAAAATTATTGAACTAACAATCTCTCTCAACCTCCAAACCAATTATTGTTTTGGCAGGGAGGAGGGGGTCTAATTCCTTTTATAAATGAGGAAACATGCAGAACTAGGCTTTCATAGTAATTAGATATGGAACAAAAATTACAATCCAATGTCAAGGTCTTAGGCTGGTGCTTTAAAAAGATTACATAACTGCCTTTGAACTAGAGGTTATAACAACGATTAATCAAGAACTAATGGGGATTATTCATTCTCTTGGTTGCATCCTCCCTCTCCTCCTGAAATTTATTTTCCTTATTTCACTCTTTGTCATCTGGTAAAGGAGTTAGGATAGAGCAAAGAATATACTTTGGCTCAGGCTAGATAAAGAAATGGAGACCAGGGTGAAGTTAATTAACTATCTCTTAAGGAATCAGGGCAGTCATAAGGGCTGAGTTGGACTAGGCTGTTCAGGGAGAAAACTTAGAAGTCAAAAATTTGGAATTGGAGAAGATAGTCTAGTTAATAAAGTACAGGATGACTGAAATAGTCATGGTGGTTTTATTAAGTAAAGATGCTGAAGTAAGGATGGATAATAAAGATGGAGTAGAATGGAAAATGGTGATACAGGAACTGACATGAGGAAAAACTGAAAGAAGCATTCTTTTTTTATTTGTGGTACTAGAGACTGATCTCAGGGGCACTTTACCATTGAGCTACCTTCCTGAAATTTCCTAAAATTCTTTATTTTGAGACAGGGTCTCACTAAATTGTCCAGATTGGCCTTGAATTTGTGATCCTCCTGCTTAGTCTCTTGAGTCACTGGGATTACAAGTGTGTGCCACCGTGCTCAGACAGGAAGCAGTATCCTTAAAGTGGGTGTATAATAGCAATATGACTTCCAAGGTGTTATAAATGGTTGGTGTGGACCTCAAAGAAAGGGGTGATAATTTTGTGAAGATTTCATTGCCCTTTGTAGTGAGTTTGCAAAAGCAAAAACCTGATTAAGGATTGGTTTCAGATTTAAGTTTTAGCAAAGGCTGGAGGAAATGCTTCTGCAAAATGTTGCTAAAACATTAGTTTAGAAATGTTTCACAGGAAACACTAGACCCCTAGATGGCTAAAAAAGAACAGGCAAAAAGTCCAACTAATGTTTGAGTCTGTTAGTCCCTTTGCAGCACACATTGTAGAAAAGAACAGTGAATAACACATAGTAAACATTTTATATCATGCCTTGTTTCAGTGCTAATTTCCTGCCTATAATCTTTCTTCAAACCAATCTAGATTGGATTTTCCAAGAAGGGAGAGCTGGTATGTAACAGTATATGTATTCTGTGTCAAGACCCAAGTGGGTATTTTTGGTATCTTGTTTCTGACCAAGAGTTTTGTGATGATGAAATAATATAATGCACACAGTAGGCATTCCACTTAATATAAATACTAATCTTACGTAGGTACTATTCCTTTTTACAGGTGAGATTAAAGATGAGGGGTTAAGTAACCAATGATCACACAGCTAGGAATTGGTGGGCATGGTAGTTGAACTCCAGCAGCCTAACATTACAACAGATATTTAATGGGTGACCAGGGGCTTTAAGTGCCTGAGATACCAGGCCTGAGACATTGGGATGCTGGGGATTAGACTGGGCAACGCCCCTACTCCATGTCCTCTGGCCTCAAGCAGCCTTATCTGATTACTCCAGGCTGCTATAGAGACCTTATCCCTTCCCACTATGCTTGATGTGAAAGGTAAATGCATGGCAGATCAAATTCTGGCCTGATATCTTTGGGGACGGCTGGGATACTACTTAATCACAAAAGCCTCAGACTAGAATGGTGTCTTATGTAGAATTGAGAAATAATGTTCAACTTGAGACCATTTATACTCAGCTTTTAAAAATTTGATTTCCAACAATTACCAACTGTTTCAAGTATGATCTATCCTCATGTGACCATTACAGATATTTATAGAAATTTATTTTCTGTAAATAATTAAGTGGGAAAAAAAAAAAAAACAGGTTGCAAACTTTTCCCGAGTGGGATTATTCTCTTTCTATAAGTAACTTGTGAGCATTCCTTTTGAAGAGTTCTGAATCCCTACTATGCTATATCTATGTTAGATACCGGGACAAGAGATTTCAAAAACAAAACAGTAGTCCTGGCACCCAAAAGATCATGATGGTAGTCAAAAGAATATCTCAGCAGTGGCCATAACATATGAAAAAGACACACAATGAAGATGTGCAGAGGATACTTCAGGAGTCCAGAAACAGTGCATCATCTGGGTTGGGGTGAAGAGGGAACAATGACTCTTTAGCTGGGTGTCAAAGAAGATAAAGACGTGCAAAAGCACAGAGATGACAGACTACCCACAGATTCTATTGATAGTTACAGTGCAGTTATTTAACACAAGAAAGCTGAGACAAAGTTGAGGGTAAAAGAATGTAATCTGTGGTGAGGATTAAAATGCTAATAGATGGGGCAATAGTACAAGGTCCTGAAGTCAGAGAAAAATAGAATTTAGAAAAAAGTGGGAGTTGAGGAAAATAGTAATTTAGATGAGATTTTTGTCTCACAATCAAGGAAAGAAAGAACAAAGTGTTATATTAAAATGAAAATGAGGGGATGGGGTTGTGGCTCAGTGGTAGAGTGCTTGCCTGGCACATGTGAGGCACTGGTTTGATCCTCAGCACCAAAGAAAGAAAGAAAAAAATTATTAAAAAAAAAAAAGAAAAGAAAATTAGATCATGAATGTGTTCATTGTGATTTTGTTCATGTTAATATTTTCTAGAAGCTATAAATTTACAAGGTGTGGGGGTAGGAACTGACATGTAAGGTATCTTGTGAGCAGAAACTTTATATATAAAATTTCAGTGAACCTTCAAAAACTGTCATTATTAATCTACTTAGTATGTAAAGAAGTTTAGGTTTAGCAAACTTTTAGGTTTAACCTGCTGAAGGCCCCAAAGTTACTAGGTACCAGAGTAGATTTAAGACGCAAGGTCTGTCAGTGTTTGCTATGCTAAATTTATGAGTTGGAGAGATCTGCTTTAAGAAGCAGAGTGTGTGTTAATCACTAGAAAAGATATGAGAGTGAGATGAAAAATATATATACATGATATAAAATTTAGATAACTTTCATGGATTGAAGATGATTTACAACATTTTAAATCATGGAAGATATTTTGGATTTTTTAGAGATGGTGTCAAGATGCATTGTAGTAAAAATTCTTTACTTAGTTTTTGGTACCAAATACTTTAAAAACCTGCTTTGTGTGATATAAATCACAATACCACACAATTCACCCTTTTAAAGTGTAAAAATTGGTGATTTTTAGTATATTTAGAGTTGTGCAACTACCACTAGTTCACAACAAAAAGAGACCTATTAGTAGTCACCCTCTCCATCCTTGGTTCTCTTAAAAAGTCACAATTTGTCCAGAAAGCTTTGGAAAAACACTTTCCCCCATCCCTCATTAACTAAATAGTTACCATAAATAAGTATGTTTGGCACTGAATTGAGGTTACTTAGAGGATTCAAATTCTTTCTGTACTGGGGAGGAGGTTAAAAAAAATTAAGTACCTTTAAAAACTTGCACAAAAAATAGTGGTTTCTGATTGTTAAACTCTGCCCTTTTGTGCAGGACCCAGCAGGTTCTCAGTATATGTGTGGAACTGGCTAACAAGCAGGGAGACAGGAGAACAACAACAAAAAACCTAGTAAAATATTTTACTAACTGGCATTACTGTTTCTCTGGTATGCTTGATAATAAAGACTTCAAATTTTCTCAGCCCTAAAAAAAAGGGAAGTACACCAAAAAATGTTATATATACATACGTAAGAAGCAGCTAAACCCAATTACATACACCACAGGGGGAATCATAAAAAAATTAGACTCATCATTTAAGGAGAAATCCTGGCTCAACTGAACATCCTCCCAACTGAGATTTCTTTATGTTTATTTTAGTTGAAGATAGTCATAAATAAACTTGAATAGTATTCATGTTATTAAAAGTCTCTGGGAATGGCAATATACTCTGTGAATTTGGTTTCTATGAAGAAAAGATATCATCAGAATATCCTAGCAACCAGGAGAAGGAATAGCATAAAGACCAAGGCAGATGGCAGGACACACATCAATGTATTTCCCATCACCCCGAGGAAATCAATGCAACCATCCTGGTAAATCTAGTTTTTTACCTATGACATTCTAGGCAGATGTGGCAGAAAATCTCTATGAGCCTGAATCTTTTAGCCTATAGCTGTACAATTTTTTTCATTCCCAGGGTATATTAACTTGGGTAGGCCATAGTTACTGGTTATTAAAAGAGTATTTCAAGTGGTGCTGCCAAGGTATTTTGTAGATGTGATAACATCTGTAATTAGTTGACTTTAATCTGGGTAGGCCTGATTCATCAATTCAAAGGCCTTAAGAACAGAGCTGAAGTTTCCTAGAAGAAGAAATTTTACCTGTGTTGCCTTAGCCCTGGCTAGAGAATTTCAGCCCAATGGCCTGCTCTAAAGAGTTTTGGTTTCACATACAACTGTGAAAGCCAATTCCTTGTAATAAGACTGATAAAAAGTGCCTGTATCCATAGTGACTCAGAAGGTTGAGGCAGGAGGATCACAAGTTCGAGGCCAGCCTTGGCAACATAGTGAGACCCTATCTCAGAATTTAAAAAAATAAATAATCCTATGACCTGGAAGGCTGAGGCAGAAGAATTGATAAGCCCAAGGCCATTCTCGATAACTTAGCAAGACACTGCCTCAAAAAAAAATCCATATAGATAAATATTTTCTGGTTGAACCCTAACTGATACATGCAGGAAAGGAATATTATGACCATTATGACCACTGTTGTCAAGCAAGTAGTACCTTATGATACTGGACTCTTATTGGTAACTACATTATTAGTTTAAGGAAGAATGCTCAACATTTTGATCCCAAACTTTCCCTTAAGTTTAATTTGCATTACCCCTCCATCAAAGCAAAACCATGAGGTATGGAAAATTATTTTAGTAGGTTAGGATCAATGCCACTATCAACAAAAAGAAACAAAATAGAAATCAGGATATACTACATGTGGTGTAAATGACATGGAAGCCACCAGAGATGACTTCATGGGGCAATAATTCCACACCCTGCTTTTCGCCTTGGCATTTCTGGCCTCAGGAACTATCTACTCCATTGTTAGCAGAAACCAACTAGACATGCTCTGTTCTCTAGACAATCCCTAGAGCCATTTTCAATGCTTTAAAATATTTTACCTTCAGACACGGGGAAATGAACACAAGTACAGTGATATTCAGGTAATCCAGTTAACCAGGAATAGCAGGGCATAAGATTATAACCACTTTTCGTCCATCCTAAAATTCACATCTTCTTATGTTTGTGTTAAGTCAACTGAAGATAGGATAATTGCTTAATTTTGGCAAATCCCAAAACTTGGATATTGTGATTTTATGTGAAATTAGGAAAAAGTTATTGATTATATTGTATAACTGATATTTAAGTTTATTGAAGGTTCAAGGTAACTTGCAAATCTATTAATATAACATTTCAAGGTGTTAAAATCCATTAGTCACTTAAGGAGCAGAATAAGTTGCCATGTGGTGTAACAACTTATTCATTTTCTGTAATCACCTTTGTGATATTAGGTAGCTTCACTAATAGCTACTTTTATACTATTTCATCTTGTCATATACTGGTATGCACTTTAATAAATGGAACATGACTTTCCTGTAGTGACTTTATATTATAGTACTTAGTTGAGTTCTCTACTGAGAACTATATTAATTCTGTCCTTTAAAGGTCGATTCTTTTCAGGAGTAGAGAACCAGGTCTTCCTACCCATAATCACAAGATTCTGTTTACCTATAAAATCACATGGAAAGGATAAATATATTTTGGGACTATGCATATATTTTTAATCATATACACGTAGATATTTGTCATAGTGACATCTAGTGGATTTGCTTTAAAAATATTAAAACTTAAAACAGCTTTACAAAAATTTACATTTATCTTTCCTAACCTAAATATAGTAATTATTTTCCCCTCGGACTTTACCCAACTTGTATCCAATATTTAATTATAATCAATTGCAACTACGTATGATGTAGTAAAGAGGAAAGGTTTTGGGTTGAAGTGTTCTAATCCAATGCATTCTATCATTATTAACCAGGCATCCTCCGTCTTAACCAGTACTCCTCCGTCTTACTTTCCTTGGCTATGAAAATAGAGATAAGAATAGTGCCTACCTCTACAATTGTTGGGGGGATTAGACTTAGAACAATGTTCAGCATATGAGTAGTTATCATTGTTGGATAATCACGCTATTCATATTTGGGTACTTTGTAGATTTCCATCATCATATTTAAAAAAACAGTTCCTTAACAGTTTCCTCAATTTATCTTAAAACATGTTAAGTTGAACTCTTGCCTTTTCAGCATTATACTTCCACAGATAATGCTTTTGTACAAACCTGATATATATAGATTCCATTTTTGACTTCTTAGAAGGAAAAAAAACCTTGAGTCAAGACATTTGGATCAAAGAAATATTAGCAGATCATACTTAAGGATTCTTGAGAGGGATTTGTGTCCCGGGAGCTTTCCGCTCTTGCCATTTTGTCTCTACCAGCGACATAATAGCCAATTCCAAGGGCCTTATATCTTTTATTAACGTTATGCAGCATCTGCTCCCTCTGACTTTCCTTATTTATTCTGCCATTCCTCTTCCTATACCCACAAATACACATTTCTTAGGTTTTAAGCAGGGTATTCCTCCATTTTCATATTTTTTTCTTTGTTTACCCTCTTTTCTCCCATAGCTCAACTCACCTAGCTCTCTCTGTCTGAAATTGTCCTGGATGTCCTTACAGACAACTCAAAATCATCCTCATCACAATCGAACACCATTCTCCATTCCTTAATTCTTCTAGTCACTGAGACTCTCCCACACTGAAATGCTGAGAGTTCATCATTGATGCCTTCATGCATCATAATTACATTCCAAATAACTCATGTGGAGGATCCTGTAGCCACTCTCTTCATCTATGCCCCAGTTCAGGTTTAACATCTCTCCCAGCAGCTCTTCCAAAGACCTCCTTTGGCCTCCATTTGGAGCGCTAACCTCCAATGTGAAGACCTCTGTTCAGCTGCCAATTTTGCAATACCTGAACTGTACATGTGCCCAGAATTTTTAAAAAAGGGACGCTTAATGAACCTTGGGAACTTCAGACAGATTTTTAGTAAGATTAAAGATCCCAGATTAACGTGAAGCTTTCCATTTAAAACAACATTTGCATTGGAAAACTTCAAGAAAAATCCTTGACAATCCCAAACATTTAAAAATGCCTTCATTACCTTCTACTGAAGGGGTTGTCGTCATTCTTTGGAAATACTTGAATTCATTCCTGCAAGTTAGAGAAACACAGCATTACTCAAAACATTATCTGGTTGGCTCCGGTTCTAATGCATGACAAACATTGTACTTCCCAGAGGGTGGTGTTCTCCAGGCCAGGGACTTTGCCCTAGGCCAGAGCACCACAGGGCAGAGGCCATGGCAGGGAAGCAGGATCCGGTGGGAAATCAACAATTTGGCTTTGTGCTATAGCCGCAGAGGCCACCTAGGGTCTACATGCCCTTGTCCATTGGAACTGGCTCCAGTTGGCCAGTAGGCCCTGTGCGTCCCTGCCCAGGTGACCAGATTAAAGCCAGTGAGCACAGCCTTTGTACCCTCACCTCCAGCCCTGCCGATACCTGAGCGGGGGCCAGGGCAGGTCCCTGTTCTTGCCGATGCCCATGTTCTGGGAAACGGCGACAATGCAGTTTAGCTGACGAACCATGACAGCAGCAGTGATCACCCAGCTCCCCTGCTACACCCGGATTCCGCTCTGCGCGAAATGATAGCCACTCCGCCCCCTCTGTCTCATTTGAGAAGGCAAGGCCCCGCCTCCGCCCCGCCTCACGGCAAGGTCGCGGCGTGCTCGCTCCCGCAGACTCCCGGGAACGGCAGCGGGCTCGCGCTACCGGCTGGGCCCTGTAGGCGGGCCACCACTACCTGTCCTGCGATGTCTCGGCGGAAGCTTGTATCGGGCAGTCTTTCTGCAGACGGCCCAGCCCATGGGAGACAAGCAGTTTTGAGCCGATTCTTTCACTCCACGGGAAGCCTCAAATCCATTTTGTCTCCTACGGAAGCCGCGGCGAAGGCAAACCACGGCTCCGCAGCGCCCTTAGCGTCCACCGCCCAGCCTCATTTGCCGCTGCTGGTGGTGGGTTCGGTCCAGGGCGGGGCGGGGCCATCGGGTGGGGCGGAGCTTGTGAGAGGAATAGGAGGAGGTGGCGACCGTGCGCGAGAATCCCCGAGATGATGGGGCCGGAAGAGAACGGGAGAGGCGGGCCGGGGAAGCAGAGGCTGGGAAACCCCAGCTGGGTCCACGTCGTAGTGTGGCTGAGAGATTGCATTACCTCTTTTTTTTTTCTTGTTTTTTGCATCACCTGTTTTGAGGGAATAGATTTGAGGCCAAGGTCCCTCTGGTTGTTAAGAGGAGACCTGAAGGGAATTTCCATTCTGACGAATGGAGAGTGCCAGTTGGTCTGGCATACTTGTGTCTTTTAATTCTCCCTCTTTTCTTTCCTGGACTGATGTTTGAAAAGGGGCTTCTCTCCACACGCTTGGTTGGGTGACTTTAAGAAATCTGCTCATATGTAGTTCTTAGGACTGAACAGCGTTGCTGAATATTTCAAATCACTGTGGGCTGAAGCTGAGTAGTGGTCATGATCTTATAGTTCACGTCTTAATGTGTGACGTTCAATTTCGATGTATAAAGTGTCTATAAATGCCAATGGTTAATCATTGGATACTTTGTTGCTTGCCAATCTTTTTTTAAATATTATTTTTTAGTTATAGGTGAACACAGTATCTTTAATTTATTTTTATGTGGTGCTGAGGATGGAACCCAGTGCAGCACGCATGTTAGGCGAGCCCTGTACCTCTGAGCCACAACCCCAGTCCCTGTTGCTTGCCAATCTTTAGTGAAATAAACTAAGATTTTTTGTTTTGTCCTTCCTTCCTTCCTTCCTTCCTTCCCTCCTTCCCCTCCCCCTCCTCCTCCTCCTTCCCCTCCCCTCCCCCTTCCCCTCCCCCTCCCCCTCCCCCTTCTCCTCTCCCCCCCCCTCCTCCTCCTCCTCTGGGCTTTCCCAAGAGGGAGTCTTCCCTAGGGTACACTGTATACTTCCCAAACTAAGGGTGTGTGGAAGGGGATTACAGACTGAATTTTAGTCACAAACCACATTTTAATGGAGTTACAACTAATCTGCTTTAAAAAGTTCTCTTCATTTACATTTCTTTCCTATAGTAATTGCTCCTCTCTTTTCCTTTTTTTTTAAAGGATGACCTAATTTTCACGAATTCACCAAAATTTTATTTTGTGTCTACCATTTAGAGACTATTTGGTGAAGGACTTAAATTTTTGTCAGGTTTCCTGCCAATAGATAGTTCATAGTCTTGTGGCAACTTTAATGGTGAACATATTGTATTTAAACAGCACATAGTTAAATATTGATTAGTATTTAAAAAGTGATATTGTTTATTTAATCTTTGGCTCCTAATTTTGGCTTTGATAACTACTATTTTATTTTTTAGGGGTATTTTATTTAACATGTAAGTGGGGTGAATCAGGTTTTATAATTTGAGATAAGTAAAGGCTGATTGAGTAAAGGAAGGTATTATATGGCTTAGTTTCATTTATTCTAGCAAGACTAGAGGTTCTGAGGCTCATGACCTGCCAGTTTCTACCCTGTCTTTGATGGGGGTAAAAACAGTTAACTCAGGACTTTCCAGAGCTAACAAATAATTCTATGAGGAATGGATTGCAGGGAAGTTGGTGTCATTCAGAAATAATGTTTAAATTACTTCACATACATTAAGCTTTCACAGAATAGATAACACCTCATTTTGTGACCTTTGTCTGTAGGCTACAGAAGTTAACAAAGGAAAAAAAAGAACGCTGGAGAAAGATGGGCCTGTTAAAAAGAAAGCAAAGAAAGTCCAAGAAAAGGAAGAAAGAAATGACTTGGTAATGCCTGGTAACCCTGGTGAGTCTGGGCAATGATTCTTCTCAGCAGTCATGGCTCTGATATTCTTCAGTTTTTCTGGATGGCAGAGAAAGCTCTTTGAGGGTTGAACCTTTGTTCTTTTTGGACAATGATCACTATTGTGCTTGAGTTTGTGGTGATATGTATAGGAGGTGAGGGGGGATGGTGGAGGAGCTGGAGTTCTGCAATTTGGCTATAATTCTCCCAACTTTCTCTTTTTTTCCACTCTAACCATTTTTGTCATGTTTTTAAAAATGAGATATTCTTGTTATAAAAATTTCAAACAGTACAGAAATTTGGATGGTAGACAGTGAAAGACCTTCCCTTTTAGTGAGGTCTACTGCTCATTGTTTGGGTACTGTGTGTTGTTCCAGATTTTTCTATATTTACACACACATATGTGTGCACAACATAGACCCACAAATTAGTTAATTAGTAATAATTTCATAGTTTACATATTATATTATTAACAAGAAATGTTAATTAAAACAAAACAAAACAAAACAAAACAAAAAAAAACAGCATTGCTGAGCTTCTGGACTTCCAGAGGTGATTTTGGGTGTAGATGATTGAGTGAGCAGATTTTTTCTAGTTTTTGGCTCCAGAGATTTTGTGATAAGAAGAGACAGGAAATCCATCTTTATTCATAATTCCCAGAACATAAAACAAATAAATTAACAAAATGTCCCATTTCATTGAAGATAACTTGTCTATACCGCTAGAGATAATAAGTCAGATACTTATTTTTCCATATAAATGGTAAAACTTGGATTTAGGGCCAACATGAATAAGAACTAACTACAAAAATGGAGATGTATGACTAATGAGAAAAATATATCTGATAACATCTGATAATACCATAGTCCTTTTCTTTTATGGAGGGGGCTTGAAGGAGGCATGACTTGACAGATTTGCCACTGGTTAATTTTGCATTTTCTGGGGCTCTTTGCCGTTTTTCTTTTTGTTTCATTGCTCTATATAGACCTGATTGTTCAGTTTTTCAGTAAATTCTATTAGCAGTGAGTGTTCTTTTTTAAAAGTCTGCTTTTATTCTAAAGCTTCTTGTAGCTCATTTATTCTTCCTAAAAACTTTCTTTTATTTTCTTTTATAGAGGAAAAGGTAGATGACAGGTGAGGAGAACTGAGGGCTGCCATAGTTAAGTGGCTTAACGGGGGCCACACAGGACAGTTGAGATTAGAAATTGTTGAAATTAAAATGCTTGTCATTTGTTAATTCTGGGTTACCGGGGTTGTGACTCAGTGGTAGAGCGCTTGCCTAGCATGTGTGAGACACTGGGTTCAATCCCCGGCACCAAGTAAAAATAAACAAACAAAGAAAAAAGATATTGTCTCCATCTATAACTAAAAAATATTTTAAAAAATTTGCATTCAGAAGGTGGGTATCTGTTCTGTCCCAGGGTGGTTGTCATCATCATAGTCTCCTCCTCCTCTTCCTCCTCCTCCTCCTCCTCCTTCTTCACGATCATTAAAATACAGTTCTCATACCATATAGTTCACCAATTTAATGACTTTTAAGTTGTTCCAAGATTTGTGCAAACATTATCAAAGTCAATTTTAGGGCCTTGGGATGTGACCAGTGGCAGAGAGTACTTGTGTAGCATGCATAAGGCCCTGGGTTTGATCCCTAGCACTGAGGCTGAAGGCTGTGGCAGGGAGTCAATTTTAGAACATTTTCATCATCCCCAAAGAAGACCTATATCCAGTCACAGCTACGTTCGTTTCCTTGTAACACTCTCCAGCCCTAGGCAACCACTAATCTACTTTCTGCTGTAGATTTATCTATTGAAATAATTTCATATAAATGGAATCATACAATTTGTGGCTTGTTGTATATGGTTTATTTTCTTTAGTATCATATTTTCAAGGTTCATCTGTGTGATAGCAGTACTTCATTCCTTTTTTAAAATTAATTTTTTTAAGTTGTAAGAAACATAAAATTCACCATCAACCATTTCTAAGTGTGCAGTTTAGTGGTATTTAGTACAATTAAATTGTTCTATCATCCCTACTATTCATCTCCAGAACTCTTTTTTCCTTTTGCATTTCTAAAACTCTACCCATTGAATAATAACTCCCATTCTCCCACCTCCAGTTCTGGCAGCTACCATTCTGCCACAACCTGCCAAGCATCAACAAAGGAGCTTGAGTAGGGGTGACTGGAGATGGAGAAAAACACAAAGAAAAAGAAAACATTTTTAAGCAAAGCTAAGGCCAGGTGGGACACTGCCCTCTAATGGAGGAACAGTGACCTGGAACTAGCTCTGCAAATTTATTATATAGGGTCTCATAATCAGGAAGTTAAACTATAGAGGCATTGTAAATTGTTCAAGGCTTCTGAGTTATCAAGAGGCTTCTTTGTGCACTAAAAAGTTACAGAGATAGAAACATTTTTATGATTATCCTGCTGCACCCAGGAAGCCCACTGTACTGGAACGTCTGATAACTGTTAGCATCAGAGCCAAGTGTCAAGGCTGTTAACCTCTTTGCTTTTTGGCAAGAAATGTTTCCCAGGCTTGGCTTTTTCCAACACTGCAGGATCAGCCAATGACTATGGGTTCATCTGCTCTCCACACCATTCTACTTTCTGCCTCTATAATTTCGACTGCTCTAAACTACATTCATTCTTTTTATTTCTAGGTAATATGCAACTGTATAGATTCATCTCATTTCTTTTTATTTTTTATTTGTTCTTTTTAGATATTCATGACAGTAGAGTATATTTTGACATATTATACATAATATGGAGTAAAACTTTCCATTCTGTGGTTGTACATGATGTGGAATTACACTGGTCATGTATTCATATATGAACATAGGAAAGTTATGTCTCATTCATTCTACTGTGATTCCTATTCCCATCCCCCGTCCATTCCTCCATTCCCTTCATTCCTCTTTGTTTAATCCAGTGAACTTCTATTCCCCCTCCCCTATTGTGTGTTAGTTAGCATCTGCATATCAGAGAGAACATTTGGCCCTTGGTTTTTGGGGATTGGCTTATTTCAGATAGCATGATAGTCTCAAGTTTCATCTAGTTTGGTTCCATAGCTTAGCTATTGTGAGTTGAGCCGCTATAAACATTGATGTGGCCTCATCACATGATGAGGTATGCTGATTTTAAGTTTTTTGGCTATATGCCAAGGAGTGGGATAACTGGGTCAAATGGTGGTTCCATTCCAAGTTTTCTGATGACTCTTCATTACTGCTTTCCAAAGTGGTTGTACCAATTTGCAGTCCTACCAGCAATGTATGAGTGTACCTTTTTGGCCACATCCTTGCCAACGTTTATTGTTACTTGTATTCTTTATAATTGCCGTTCTGACTAGAGTGAGATAAAATCTCAATGTAGTTTTAATTTGCATTTCTATAATTGCTAGGGATGTTGAATATTTTTCATATCCGCCTCATTTCTCAATTTTTCAATTTACAAGGGTTTTTTGTTTGTTTGTTTGTTTGTTTTTTGGTGCTGGAGATGGAATCTATGGCCTCATGCATGTTAAATCACATTCTTTACCACTGAGCCACATATCCAGTTTTTACAATTTTTTTATTGTGTCTTTTTTTTTAATCTGGTTTCCACAGGAGAGGAAAACTTTGTATTCACAAGGGAACTTACATGCTTTTGAAAAGTGATTTTAGAATGTATTTTGGAAATCATGGAAATAATCAAAGGTAAAACATACCTTGGAAAATATACTAAAAAATATGCTTTTAAAATAAGAGAAATCATAGTAAACAAGGTAAAGTATATATTAAATAATTTATGTATTTTGAAGAAAGAGAGTCACCATGTTCAAGGATTTTTGATTTTTTGGCATGTGACAATCTAGGTTTTTTTGGTTTATTCATTTGTTTTGTTTTAATTATAGAGGGCCAAATTTCCTGTCCATTTTCTCTTGGCTAGGATTTTCTCATCATTATAGATTTCCACAGGTTAGATTTTGTTGGGCCTTAGACCACTTTGAATTGATTTTTATCCTGTTTGAAGCTCATTTAAAGCTTCTTGGGTCTAATCAAATTTGGAAAGCCCTTTTAGGCATTATTTCCTCAACTGCTTTTTTTCTGTTTCCTTCCTCTCTCTTCTTCTCAAAGTTTATTTCAGGGATGTTGAACTACTTGCCATTGTCCCTGAAGCTTTGTTTTCAGGTCTTATATCTCCTCGTGTTTCATTTTGGATAGAATGCTTTCAAATTCAGTGATCTTTTTTCTGTAGCATCTAATCTGCTATAAAGCACTTTCAGTGAAATTTTTGTTTTGGATATTTTATTTTTTTTAAATATTTATTTTTTAGTTTTCGGCAGACACAACATCTTTGTATGTGGTGCTGAGGATCGAACCCGGGCCGCACGCATGCCAGGCGAGCATGCTACTGCTTGAGCCACATCCCCAGCCCTGTTTTAGATATTTTAGATGTTATCTCTGAAGTTCCTTTTTTTGAAAATAATATCTTCAATTTCTCTGTGTGAATTATATCTCAGTAAAACTATTAATAGAAAAAAAAGTATCCTTTTACCCCTCTTTTTGCTTATGTTTTTCTTTGCCTTCTCGTTATGTGGAGTGTATTTATAAAACATGTCTGTATATATTAATTTCATCATATCTTTCCTCTCTGGATCTGCATCATTGAACTGATTTTTCATACTTTTCACATGTCCAACAATTGATTGGATCGTGGCTGTTATGAATTTTTTATTATTTTCTACTGGATTTTGTATTTCTTTAGAGTCTTGTACTTTATTCTTGCAATTAGTTAACTTCCTCATGGGTCATTTTGATTGTTTTCAGGATTGTTTTTAAATTTTGTCAGAGTATGTCTAGCAGTAGGTGAGCCTGTCCCTAAAGCTTTCTTGAATCAGAAGGGTTGCAAAGTAGCAGCAACATACCATAATGTGTATTTCCACCATACAGAGATAAAAGACACTAATAACGTTAAGATATTAAAGACACTAATAACGTTAAGACATAAGTAAAAGTGATGAAGTAAAAGTGATGAAGTTTGAGTTTTACTCAATCGCAAACATACACCATGTAGTAGAGCCTTAGTACTTCACTTCTGTTTTCAACACTTCAGCTAAAGATCCGTCTTTTGTTTTGTTTTGTGTTTTAAAAAACTACAACCCCAAGATTTTCACTGACCTACATTCTGGGAAAGTTTTTTTTTTTTTTTTTAAACCACAGGAGGGAAATCTGTGTACACACTTAAATTATGAAAGTTTTATACTTTCAGAAATGAACAGAATATCACTTGTGCCCTCAGAATGTTCTTGCTTTCATAGGAAGGGTAAAAGATGATAAATTCATGCAACCCCAGTTTCCTTATATTTGCTAATAGCTACCTAATACTATTGCTTTAAATAGTGAAATAATATATTGTGGTACATGGTAAAGATCCAATAAATGATAGATCCCTTCTCTATGGATTGCTTGCTTATAAACAACTCCTTCTAGGCAGACTGTGTACTATATAAAAGTTTGAGCTTCTTATAGGAATGTAAAAGAAAAACGATTTAAAGCTGGGAGAATTAGAGAATTTCATGGAAAAGATAGCTTTGAGATGGAACTTGAAGAATGAATACAATTTTGATATGTAGAAAGTATAGCATGTGCAAAGCTTGGAAGCAGGAAAACAGGTGTTTGAGTGGGGTGATTGGATTTCCTTGGTGAACCCTTGATGTCATTATCTAAGACTTTCCCCTTAATCTGGTCAGATTCTTCAATTAGAAACCTCCTAGCTTCCTAGGTTCTGGAGAGGCTGGTGGTGTCAGCATATAGTCAATGTACATTCCCATCACCCTTCTGAGTTGCTGCTCCATCAGCTATGCCTGTTTTGCCTTTCCAGAGCTATCTCCCGTCTGCTGCTGAGGTGAGGAAAAGATAGTTGCCTTTAACTTTGGAGTATGTGGGGGGGGTCTAGAAACCAAATTACTTGAAGTCAGTGCCTTTATTTTAGATCTTCCCATATTCCATTTCCACAGTTACTGGTGCCGTAATTCCCCAGTCTCTTGATCATTTTGTGTTGCAAATAGGATTGGTCCTTGGTTTTCTTAACTATTGACTTAGGACTTAGCTTGAGTTGGGTGGGCTGATTGGTGAGAGCTCATCTGTTTTCCCTTCTAGCTTCAGAGATTTCATTTGCAATTGTTGCCTCTCCTCTCCTGTCTCTCCTTAAATGTGAAAACAAACCAACAAATAAAAACCAGAATCAAACTGCAGTGTAGTTTTCCTTTCTTTGTCTCTCTCTTCTTTTGTAGTGCTGAGATAGAACCCACGGCTTTGCATGTGAGCAGGAGAAGCAAGAGCTCTACCACTGAACTCTAGCCCCAGCTTGCTACTGTAGTTATTCAATGAGGTCTCAGCAGTGAGTGAAATCAGGTGTATGCTTGAATATGCCGCCTTTACCCTGAACTTGATGTTCTTTATTCCTTTATTACATTATAGTTTAGTCCATTAATGGGAATCTCCCTTTTTAGAAAATTCTGTGTTTATTATAAGTTGACATAATGAGACCCAAATACCGTGGTTATATTTTCTTCTCATTTGTTTTCCAAGAGCCAAAAAAATGTCTGAGGACCAGGACTGTCTCAAAGTCTCTGGAAAAACTGAAAGAATTCTGCTGTGATTCTGCCGTTCCTCAAAATAGAGTCCAGATAGCACCTCTTCAAGAGAGTTTTGCAGTTCTACCAAACTGTACTGATTTTGAGGATATCAGTTTTCAACGTGCAAAGAATACAGTTTCTTCTGAAGATTCTAAATCCCAAGTGAACCAAAAGGTATGTAATTGTTATATAGATGTATTTCCAGTTACCCAGAACAGTAGGTTCTGAAATCCTTTAGTTTCTGTGGGGTCACTGAGGACACTTGACTGATCATCTGAGTTACCTGACAGATCTTTTGTTTCACAGATATATGGTGAAACATAAGAAATTCTAACATATGGATATTCTAATTTGCTGTGTATTATGAGGGATGAATTGGTTTGTGTTCAAACAAAACAAAACAAAAAATTAAAAGACTCCCAAATTATTTTGATCCAATACTCTTTATTTTAGAACCTCCCTTATTTTACAGTCTATGATTGTGATGTACTTACTGCCTGGATTAGGAACCACTGACTTGGGGGAATTTTTTAGATTATTGATACATGCATAATTTTATTATAGCTCTCCTTAAAGTTTTCATGATTTGCATGGAAAATAATGTTGGGGAACATCTATCTATCAATGTTTTGAGGTTTCCAGTTGAAAGCTTGTCATGTATTAAGTAAACTTAAAGATAAACCAAATAAATATGTGTTTTTACTTCTTCTACTGTTTATTTTGTGACTTATTAATGGTTCCTATCATTGCAGAATCTGGTCTGGCACCATCATTGAAATCTATAATTCAGACGAATGGTTGACTTTCAACCTTAGCTTTACATTAGACTCATCTGGAGAAATTAAAAACAAAACAAAACAAAACAAAAATTGGTATTTAGAACCTTCCTTCAGAATCTTATTTATTTGATCTTCACTGAGAATTGTGCATGGCTATTTTCTTAGAAGCTCTTATTTTAATGTGTAGACATGGTTGATGATCATCGAATTAGAGAAATGCTTTTTGAATTTATATGTGTGTGTATATATATATGCATATATATTTATTTATTAAAATTTTAATGAAATGTGCTTTTTCTTAGAAAAATGATTAGGACAATAGAATTTTGCTTACAGTTTTCCCTTTGCACAAAGTTCAGATCTATGGACTTCTGTCTCAAATAGGCTACTATAGGTTAAACTCACTTATCTTAGGTCATCAGAAAAGGAAAGAATGTTTTCTTTTCTATTACCTTTTAATACTGAGAAGCAGTTCACCATGGTATAGGGTGATCATTATGGATAGAAATCATAAAGTCTGTGAAATCTCATTTTATTAATTGGAACATTTACCCTGGGGGCTCAGTAGAGCCTATCTACTATTGCTTTGTACATAAAATGACCAACTTGATTTTTCTGTGAAATTAGAAATGATCAAATAGAAGGGTTATCTAGAAGCAATATAAGGACATTATTACAAGCAATAAGCTATTTGAGAGCTTGAAAAGACACAGATGAATGGTAAAAATCTACCAATTGAACATAATTGCCCAGTGGTCTAGGGATATTAATGAAGGGTCGACATGACTCTGGATAGGTTCTGAAATTTATTCTGATCACTCTGAATTGTCAAGACAAGGTTAAGTTGAGTTCAACATGCTGCCTCTGTGAATATTAAAGAAAATATAGTATATCTGAGAAATATTTCCACCCAAATCATATAAAAAATAAGTTGCTTAATAATCAAGTACTTAGATTTACTTGTTAGTATCCCACATGGAGAGAACTCCCCCCTCCACCCCACCCTCCAGAAGTCTGTCGTATTTAGTAAAAGAATAAGTTAAAAAAATGAGAGAAACTTTTTTCTAGGAAATATATTTTTGTAAGTATTAATTAACTTTTATATTATGTAGTATTCCTGGAATTTATGTAGGAGTCATAGAAACAAAATTGAAAATCCCTCAAAATGAAAAACAGTTGCATTCTCAGATGTTACGATGAGCTACATTTCTTTGGCCATTCTTCTCCACACCTTACCATCTTCCTATTGCGAATCTTTGCAAGTTTTCTGGGCTATGTTATTTAGATAGATTGAGTCTTTTTGAAATTAATGTCTTTCTGTGCCGTCCTAGCTAAGCTGTTTTTTTTTTTTCTTAAAAACATTTACTTGACATCCACAGAATACATGTTTCTGGGGTTTCTATTGATATAAGATTACACTTTTCTGCTCTCTGTCCCTTCCTCTTCTTCTGCTCACTAGTTTTTTAGGGCATATTTTTTATTCCAGTGGTAGTTGAGTAACTTTTTAGATATTGAGAGTGACAGCATGGCTCTTACTTAGAAATTGATTTATCCTATCAATTTGTCTCATTTTCCCATTTCTTAATCAAGTCTAATAATCAACGGATTTTCTCTAAGCTGTAAGTTGGAATTAATTATGGTTTTATATTACAGGAAGTTCAGGATAGTAGGAGTACTAATATTGAAAATGTAGCCCAATGCTCTTTGTTTCCCAAAACTTCTTTCCCCTATTTATTTACCAAAACAATGACGATTCTCTCTTGTAATACAGATTTATAGAATATACTATCTTTTAGAGCATGCTTGGAAACATGAAACATTAAGTGCAGCTTTAGATGCTGGCATGCTTGCTGCAAGTGTTTTTGCCCAAGATTTATCCCCAGTTGACTTTTATTCATTGTATACCTGGGAATAAATAAGAAAATAAATGTTTATTAATTATAGGTCCAATAACATAAAATTTAAAAAGAAGTATGTAAAACATTCAGGTTGGTTAGATTTGAAAAATTTACTTAAATACTGGCAGTTTTTGTTTTTTTGGTTCATAATTTTTAAAAACGTTTTACTTTGAAAAAAATTCAAACCTTTGTACATATTGCTTTGTACATAAAATGACCAACTTGATTTTTCTGTGAAATTAGAAATAATCAAATAGAAGGGTTATCTAGAAGCAATATAAGGACATTATTACAAGCAATAAGCTGTTTGAGAGCTTGAAAAGACAGAGATGAATGGTAAAAATCTACCAAATGTACATAATTGCCCAGTGGTCTAGGGATAATTTGCCTGAATACTACATTGTGTCTTGGGAAACCTTTTACCTAGATTTACCAACTATTAGCTTTTTGCTAATTTTGCATTTTCTTTCTCTGAGAATTTAGTATAATAGTTTATTCTTGTTAAACTATTTAAATTTTTTGGTTGCCAGGACAGTCAGTTTGGCCTATCACATAGGACTCATGAAAACTTACAGAAAACTTCTGATAAACCATCTAATAGACGATCAAAAAGCATCTAAACACCATTAGAGTTGCAATATATAGAGATGAAACAGCAGCATAAAGATGCAATTTTGTGTGTGGAATGTGGATATAATTATAGATTCTTTGGGGAAGATGCAGAGGTAAGTTGTTTTCATTTTTTTCTTTTTCAGCTTTAGATATTTTTCAATATTTTTGTTTTATTTCTTGACTTTGTGAAAAGCTAATTTGATCAGTCACCCTTTAAAATGCTTTCATTTAAAATAAAACTCAAGCACAAGCAAAGTTGATGGAGCTAGACTTGTGGGGGAGAAGTGAGGAGTCCCTACTGGAATGTTACTGTTTATTTTCTACGGTGCTGGGCCAATACTTTTCATCCATAAAAAGTTTATTAGATGAATCAATTGATGGATGAACCATTGCCAATGTGTGTTTTTTTTAACTTTTTTTTTTAGTTGTCAGTAGATCTTTATTTTATTTATTTATATATGGTGCTGACAATTGAATCTAGTACCTCACACATGGTAGGCAAAGTTTCTACCACTGAGCCACAACCCCAGCCCACAAATATGTTTTTTAGGAGAATCTCAAGTGAAAAACAATTTTTTTGAGATGTATTGAAGTTCTCCTTATCTTAATTAATGAATTTTCATAGCCAGATACAAAGTTAAGTTTCAATGAAAAGAGCACATTAATTCTGCCAACTACCCACAGGTCTTTTTGTCAGTCATCTTTCGATCTTAGCCTAAGCTGTGTCTCAATTTAACTTGGGGGTATTTGATACAGATCAAGAAGGTTTAAAGTGAATTTGCACATTCAATGGGCAAGTAGAGGGAAGCTATTGCTGGAAGCGGTGGTTGATTGTCATGACTACATAGTCTCAGGCCTGGTTAGGTCATATAACATCAGAACATGATGATGTAGTACATCTGCCACCCCTTGGATGGGAAGAGAAGAGTTGGCCAATGTTTTCTTGTTCATGTTTTCTGAATCATGTTGGGGCAGAAAGGTGGTGTTCTCTAAGTTCCATTGTGTTCTGTGTTATGAAATAGTATTGACATATTTCCTGAGGTTAAGAACAGGTACGGGGGCTGGGATTATGGCTTAGTGGTAGAGCCCTTTGCCCAGCATGTGTGAGGCACTGGGTTTGATTCTCAGCACCACATACAAATAAATAAAATAAAAAAATTCATCAACAACTAATAAAAATATTAAAAAAAGAGAACAGATACATAGCTGGCATCCTATAGGTGAAGGAGAGAAAGAAACCATCTAGGTTAAATGATAAATTTTTTGACCATAAATAGTAGAGGATGATATTTTCTTGTCTTCAGTGGTGGGTGAATACAGTTTAGATGTAAAGGGGTAAAGGAGTGAAAGTACTGGAAGAGACTTCCATGGCTCTATTTGGTGGTATCTAAGTGTGTTCTGGAAGAAAGCAGGGAATCAGGGACTGCTTCCTGTTTTTGCATTTCTATCAACCATGCATCATTAATTAACTAACCAGTCTAGAGAGTTCTTCATGTCACTTATTAAAAGTTTCCTCTGTCCAAGTGGATTTATTATTTATGCATACTCTGTAGTATCTTCTAATCATCAGTTATTTGTATATGCCATTTGCATAGAAAATTCTTATTCCTTTGGCCTCTTCCTTTTTATATTGAATAGTCCTTATGTAAAGACAGCTCAGCACTTTTAGGTTTTAGAACATCTAAGGACATAGAAAAAGAGTTGCCATTTTTTGGAGACATTTAGAGATACAGATTTTGGCCATAATGTCAGGTGGTAGGAACTGCCAAAAAATAGATGAGACCAGGGAATTTATATGGGGAGTTTCTTTCAAACTTTTTATTGATGTACCACACATTTAGAGAAGTACACAAATCCTAAATGTATACCTTGATGAATTTTTAACAAAGTGAACAAATCCCACATGGAATCTTGAAATAGAAATTTATTAACATTCTTTCTTTTTTTTTTTTTAAATATTAGATTGCTGCCCGGGAGCTGAATATTTATTGCCATTTAGATCACAACTTTATGACAGCAAGTATATCAACTCACAGACTATTTGTTCATGTACGCCATCTTGTGGATAAAGGATATAAGGTCAGCTTTGATTTTTAACTTCAAGGGAGAAGGGAGGGAGATTCTCTTCCAGGGAGTGAAAACATGCCTTTAAAGTAACAGGCAGGCTTTAATGAGTTTTAGAATTTGGCATTTGAAGAAATGAAAAAATGTTTCATAATTATTAACGTACCTTGATTTTTAAGAGCACATTGTTAGGTATTTACAGAAAAAAATTTTAGACTCAGTAACAGAGTGCTTCTTAGTGATTTGTGTACACTAGTCAGCTGCTCATGGTCCTTGTTGCTTAAACCTTATATCTGGACACTGTGGACTAATTCACTTATTTTAAGTGTTTCAGAATTAATATTTAAGCATTTTGCAATGAGTTTGTTAGATTGGTTTTTCATCAGATTTGATATTAAATATCTCTTACTTTGTTGAAGGTGGGAGTTGTAAAGCAAACTGAAACTGCAGCATTAAAGGCTATTGGAGACAACAAAAGTTCTCTCTTTTCCCGGAAACTGACTGCTCTTTATACAAAATCCACACTCATTGGAGAAGATATCCTTTTCGAATAGTAATTTTTCTCTTAGTTGTTACAACTGCTTTGTTTTAAGGTGACATTAAAAAAAAGTCCTTTGGGAACCTTTTTGATGAGGTGAGGTGGTACAGTTATTTGAATCCTTGGATAGTGCAATAATGAAGAGGAAGGATTGATAGTAACTAGAAACAACCATTTTCAATGTCATAGTGAAATACAAATTCATCATATACTAAGAGCAAGAAGAAGTGAACCTAATAAATGATAATGTCAAGTTAGCAATTGATTTGAAATTGTGTGTTTTCTTGGATCATTTGTGGACAAAGGTTAGGTGTTTAGGGCCTATACATTCCTTAGGATCTTCCTACTTTGAGACCTGAAAAATAATAACTTAGTAACTTAATGTGGAAAGAAAACTATGAAGTCAAAATTAAAATATACTTAAATGCTTATAAAATATAATATAGGCCATCTTCATTAATTGTTAATTCATGAAGATTTTATTGCTTTTGAAAATGGATTGTGGGTAAAACTTTATTACTTTGCAGAAATCTTCAGTATGCCCAATGATTGCTGCCAAATTTATAGATTTTCATAAATTTGTTGTGTGAATTGAAGCAAAGTAATTTTAAAAGCAAAGTCATAAAATTCTGTTTTTAAAGCCAAATAGTTGTATATAAAATAAGGTGAGGGTGCATTTAATAATGTTTACTTAGGTTGGGTCTCTTATAATAAAATAATCTAGGGATAAAGAAGGCCTTAAATCATGTGCTAAAGTATTTCTTTTATGGTTTATTACAAATCCGCGTATTTAGAGGCCTCTTAGTTTCTATGCAAATTCTGAGGATTATTTTGTTTTTTAAGATCACAAATAATGAATAACTGTCATTCGGAGCAAACTCTAAACCATTTGCATCCCTTTGGTTGTTCTAATCTGATCAGGCTGTAAAAACATGGTAGTTTATTTTTTTCTTTTTTACCTAAGCTGAGTCTCCTACTTGAAACCCATTCGTAAAAGAGTATCCTTCCCTGCTTCACATCTGCTATGCTTATGGCTCTTTTTTTAAAAAATAACTTTTTAAAAATGAGTGCAATGGAATGTTGCTCAGCATTAAAGGAGAATAAAATTATTGCATTTGCAGATCAATGGATAGAGTTGGAGAATATCATGCTAAGTGAAATAAGTCAATCCAAAAAAAAAAAAACCAAAAAAACAGGGACTGAATGTTTTCTCTGATAAGTGGATACTAATCCATAATGGGAGGGGGGTGCAGGATGTAATGAGTTGGAGGAACTTTGGATGGGGCAAAGTGGAGGGAGGGAATGGAGCAAGGGGATAGGAAAGATGGTGGAATGAGACAGACATCATTACCCTACTTCTTGTGCAACCAGAGAAGTGAAAAATTATGCTTCGTTAACAATGAATTGAAGAGCTTTCTACTGTCAGGTATAATTGATTAGAATAAATAAAAAAATTAGTGTGTTATGAACATACAGAAAGGCAAAATTCACTGTGGTGTATTCATATATGTACATAGGAAAGTTTGGTCATGCTCATTCCACTATGCTTCTCTTTTCCCATCCTTTTACCTTCCCCCTAAATTTCATTTCTCCACACCATCAATCTCTCTTCTATTTTTATGGGATTCCCCTTGCCCCCCACTCTCCGTATATTTTGGTCTAGTTTCCAAAAAAAAAAAAAAAAAAAAAGAATTGAATCCTTGACTTTCTGGGTCTGGCTTAATTCACTTGTCATAATGTTTTCTAGTTCCTTCCATTTACCAGCAAATGCCATAAATTCATTATTCTTTATGGCTGAGTAAAACTCTATTGTATATATGTACTATTTTTTCTTTATCAATTTCTGTTGATGGGCACCTAGAGTGGTTCCATAGCTTGACTATTGTGAATTGCACCTCTAAAAACATTGATGTGGCTGCATTCTTATATTTTGCGGATTTTAGATCTTTTGAACATATACCAAGGAGTGGGATAGCTAGGTGTTATGGTGATTTCTTCCTAGTTTTTTGAGGAATCTCCATACTGCTTTCCAGGATGGTTGCACTATTTTGAGTCCCACCAACAATATATGAATGTACTTTTTCCCCCATCTCCTCACCAATATTTATTGCTGTTTGTTATCTTGATAATTGCTATTCTGACTGGAATGAGATGAAATCTCCATGTCGTTTTAATTTGCATTTCCCTATTTGCTATATATGTTGACCCTTTTTTCATATATTTCTTGGCCATTTGTATTTCTTCTTTTGAGAAACATCTGTTTAGTTCTTTTGCCCATTTATCTATTGGGTTATTTGTTTTTTTGATGTTAAGTTTATATATATATATATTTTTTCTGGATATTAATCCTTTATCTGAGGAGCAGGTGGCAAAGACATTCTCCCATCTTGTAGGCTCTCTCTTCACACTCTTGTTTCTGTTGCTGTGAAGAAGCTTTCTAATCGGATGCTGTCCCACTTATTGATTCTTGGTTTTATTTGTTGTGCTTAATGAGTCTTGTTAAGTAAGTTGATGCCTGTGCCTATATGTTGAAATGTTGAGCCTACATTTTCTTCTTAGAAGTTATAGAGTTTCTTGTCTAATTCCTTGGTCTTTGATCTAGGTCTTTGATCTTTTTTTTAAAAAAAAATGGTTCTTTTTAGTTATACATAACATTAAGATTCATTTGGACATAACTGTAAAAGCATGGATTGTAATTTGTTCTAATTCAGTCCCCACTACTTCCCCTTTCCCTCTCCTCTTCCATCCCCCTATTCCCCTCATTCTACTGATCTTTCTGTTTACTTATAGTTTTGTTTTTAAATTAGTACCTAGTAGATAAATACATAATGGTGAGATTTCACTGAGGTGTATTCATATATGTATAGGAAAGTTAGGTCAGATTCATTCATTGTTCTTTCCTTCTCTTGTCCCATCTCCTTCTCCCTCAATCCCTTTCTTCTACTCCACTGATCTTCTATTTTCTTTGGTCCACTTTGAAATGACTTTTGTGCAGGGTGAGAGATAGGGATCAAGTTTCATTCTTCTACATATGGGTATCCAGTTTTCCAAGCACCTTTTGTTAAAATGGTCATCCTTTCTCTTTTTGGCATCTTTGTCAAGTATCATAGGGCTATAAGTAAGTATATGAGTTTTTCTCTGGGTCTTCTGTTCTGTTTCATTGGTCTTCATGTCTATTTTGGTGCCAGTACCATATTAATTTTGTTACTGTAACTCTGTGGTATAATTTGAGATCAAGTATTGTGATGCCTCCAGAATTGCTCTTTTTGTTCAGGATTGCTTTGGCCATTCTGGGTCTATTATTCTTCCAAATGAATTTTAGAACTTTTTTTTTTTGTTGTTGTTGTTGTTCTAGTTCTGTGAAGAATGTCATTGGTATTTTGGTGGGGATTGTGTTGAATCTATATGCTGCTTTGGTAGTATGGCCATTTTGATAAAATTCTGCCTATCCTAGAACATAGGAGGTCTTTCATCTTCTAAGATCTTCTGTTTCTTTTTTCAGTGTTTTCATAGAGGTCTTTCACCTCCTTGGTTAGATTTATTCTAAATATTTTTTTTCAAGTTATTGTAAATGCGATAGTTTTCCTGATTTCTTTCTCAGCGGATTCATTATTGGTGCATAGGAAAGCAATATGTTGTTCTTGTATCCTGCTAAATTTGTTTATCATCTTTAGAAGTCTTCTCTTGGAGTTTTTCAGGTCTTTTAAACATAGGATAATGTCATCAGTGGACAGATAATTTGACTTCTTTTTTTCCTATTTCTCTCCCTTTAATTTCCTTCTCTTGCCTAATTGCTCTGGCTTGAGTTTTATGGAATATGTTGAATTGGAGTGGTGAGAGTGGACATCCTTGTCTTATTCCTGTTTTCGGAGGAAATATTCTGTTTTTCTCTGTTCAGTATGATATTGGCCTTTGGTTTGTCATATATAGCCTTTACAATGTTGTGGTCAGTTCCTTCTATCCCTGGTTTCTCTAGTGTTTTAAACATGAATGAGTGCTGGACTTTGTCCAATGCTTATTCTGTATCGAAATAATCATGTGATTCTTGTCCCTAAATCTATTTATGTGGTGAATTCATTTATTGATTTTTCTACGTTGAACTAGGCTTGCATCCCCGATCATGGTGTACTATCTTTATTTAGTGTGTTTTTGAATGTAATTTGAAGCATTTTATTAAGAAGTTTTTCATCTGTGTTCATCAGGGATATTGGTCTGTAGTTTTCTTTCCTTGATATGCTTTTATCTGGTTTCGGTATCAGGGTGATAACTGGCTTCATAGAACGAATTTGGCAGTGTTTCCTCCTTTCTTTTATCTTCTTATACCCAAATTGGATGTATCCAGACCAGCTTTTTCCAGAATTAGCTTTTACCTCTTGAGAATTGGACTAATGGACTCATTTTACACACACACACACACACACACACACACACACACACACAAACACAAACAAATGCACGCATGCACAACCTACACACATATACATTTATTTCTGATTTTTTAAAATGTCTTTTAAAACTGTTTTACCTTTCTGGGAGCTTTAGGTATGTTAAAGAAAAAAATTAATTTATACTTATTTTACTATATTTATGCTTTGATTTATAGAATCAAGTATTTTAGAATTGTTAATAATTCAAGTCTCAGCATCATCCAATTAAAGGGGGTTAATATTTGGGCATCCACAGCATCTGATGTATTCTCCTAGGGCCTTTGGAAGTGAGACAATAATAGTTACCTGTCGTCATGAACCTTACATGCAGCTATGCTCATGGTAAATCAGAAGAATGTGCTGCATGGAAGAGTTTTGCATAGAGGAAAATACTCAGAAAATGAACCATTGTTTTAATGGAGAAAACAGTTAATATTAAACATTAGTGGCACTTCAGGACATTATTTTTCTTTAATCATTATTACATGTGAATCCTCTGATCAAGCTGGATGATGCTGTAGATGTTGATGAGATACTGACTGATACTTCTACCAGCTACCTTCTATGTATCTATGAAAATAAGGAAAACATTAAGGACAAAAAAATGGGGAACATTTTCATTGGCATTGTGGTAAGAATTTTGTAGGTGAAAAAGGAATAATAACTGTTCATGGTATTTCTAAACATGAGAATCACAAATGGTTTATAATGAGGATAACTGATGAGATATGCCTTGAAGTAATTGAACTGGGAAGCATTGTCCTCTTTAGATTATACGTTACATCACTAGTTACAGTATACTCCTATCTCAGCACTCTGCTATGGAAAGATACAGATAGTTTCGGTTCATATGCTTCAGGATTTTAGGGTTGAAGGTAAGTGGAGCAATAGGCATAAATGTGGACAGTGTGCACATAGTAGAATGAAACATAAGCCAGCCACATGCATGTGTAGCAAGAGTTTTCTAGATTTCATCTACAGGCTTGAAATTAAACATGAATGATTCAGAATATTCTATCTAGATTTGGAGAAAGGGATAGTTAGAGAAGTGATAATTGACCAATGTAAAACACCAGACTAAGTGTTAGGAATATTTATACTCAGTGTTTCATATAAACATTGTTCGTGAATTATAGTTTTCTTGCCCTTGCCTTATGGCAATTTATGAATACATTTGCCCATTTACATGCCTACCTGGACCATGCTCAAAATCTTTTTAGGGCCTTTCACAATTATTAAATACCTTTGTCCTATTGTACATTAAGTGAAAGCAGGGCTTTTTGCCTGAGTAATAACTTCTCTTTGCTTTTTAAAATTTCTACAGTCAGTGACAATATCAATAAATTCTTACAATCTGAATGTCTCCAGTGTGACTTTTAATACCTTATTCTGTGTTACTCTGTGCTAACTTGGCATTTGCTTAACCTGTAAGCTCTTCTCTCAGGGAGTTAGCATTACCTTGGGGATTGGATGGCTCTAAGCCAATTAGATTTGTTTTTCTTCCTTGAGAAGCACTTTTTATCTAACTGCAGACACAGTTGGACCTATCTACAAATAGTAAAGTTATTTGCTTTTAGGCTTTAACATATTTAACATATTTAACATATTTAACATATGCTATTTTATATTTACCTGAAACTCAGTTTAAAGAACAGAGTTGACAATGTATAGTTCCTTCTTAGCACATTTAGAAATAACCTCTAATCTACTGACAGATCTAACCATAGTATGTGAAGTGGGATACAAAAATAAAATGAAAGTGGTAATTTGCCCTTTCAGTGTTTTTTTTTTTTTTTTGGATCCTCTCTTGATCTCAGAAACCACTTTTGGATTGATGATATCCAGAGTTAAGGATATCATCAGTCCAAAAGTGGTTATAGGGTGTGGATATAGGATGAATTATAGGATGTGGATATTTTCAGCTGGCTCAACCTCTCTCCTGAGCTCCAGGCTTTTGCATCTAAATTAGTATTAAGCAAGGGCACTCAGAATTTTCTGACCCTTCAAACTCAGTGGCTGAAATGGAACTCATTTTCCTTTACCTTCAGAACAGTTCTTCCTGGATTTTTCCCTGCTGTGATCAGTGTTAGCCATTCCATAGTCACAGCCTGGGAGTCATCTTTGTGTACTGGCAGTGAGTCTAGAATCGAAGGCTTCACTATTGGAAAAACACGGTGATTAGGACCATTGCCTTCAGTATGGACAGTATGGTTCTAAACAGATTGACTTTAAATTTCTCCTCTTGTTTTTTGGTACCAGTGATTGAACTCGGGGGCACTTGACCACTGAGCCACATCCCAGTCCCATTTTGTATTTTATTTAGAGAATGGGTCTCACTGAGTTGCTTAGCACCTTGCTTTTGCTGAGGCTGGCTTTGAACTTGTAATCCTCCTGCCCTCAGCCTCCTGAGCCATGGGGATTATAGACGTGCGCCACCATGCCCACTTAGCTTTCTTGATAATACATACCTTATAGAATAATGAAGTTTCAGGTGTTACAATAGAAAATTTCTCTAATTAAATTTAGTAACAGAATATTTGGCTGGCTGATAAGTTTGTTATTTGACATCTTTTAAGTGGCTTTTGTAAATGCATGATTATAGACTGTGGGACATAAACTTAGATATGTATCTTGAGACACTGATACTATAGATAGTATAGTATGGAATACTATAGAAAGCTTTTTCAATGGAATTAAAAGATTTTTCTTTTTTTAAGATTGTAGTCTTTTTTGAATGAAAGTATTTTTGATCTATGTGTGAGATATTTAAAAAATTATAAAATATTCAATGAAAAATGCATAAAATAAATTTGGCAGGGTAGCGTAAGACAGTCACCCAGGTCAGAACTATAACTACTACAACCCATAAGATCCTTGTGTATCTCTTCACTCCAGAAGTGACTGTAATCCAGACTTTTGAGGTAATAAGTTCCTTCCTTTTAGTTCTAGTTTTACCACTTTAATCACAAGTGTAGATATACTGTACGTATTTTTCTTTAGATCCTGCTTCTTTTGTTTCCTATGTTTTTATGTGAGATTTATTTACATTTGTTGCTGTAGGTTTTTTGTTGCTGTGTCCTATTACATTTTATTGTGTACAGTTTACATATTCCTCTGTTGGTGGACATATGGGTTCTTTCTAGTTTTTGGTTCTACAAAGAATACTGCTATATGTATACATGTTTTTGTGCATGTCTTCTACTTTATACATGCCTGAATTTCTCAGGAATTTACATCTGGGGAAGGAATTGCTGATAGGATGTGGATATTTTCAGCGGGCTGTTTTAGAAAGAGGCTGTGTCAGTTGGTTAGCCATCAATAGCATATGAACATAGGGATTAATGATTCTCCCTTCTTTTAGCTGGTGGAGGCTATAACTCACCCTAGGCTTCTCATAGGCATTAGTAGTATATAAGAGTGTGGCCTGGGGAGTTAGACTGTGTGGGTTTGAATCCACCATTTAGTTCTGAGACCTTGGCTAAGTAACTTGACATTTTTTTTTTAACCTCTTCCAAGTGGTAATATTTTCCAGTTTGTCTTTTGGCATAGGGTGATGGGGTATCTTCAAGTTATTTCATTGAATAGACTGCCTGGTTGGGGTTCATGAGAATTTGTTACATGTATATTTTTTTTTTTGCAAAAATTTGCTTTTTATTTATTTGTTTATATAATTAAGTGTATTCTTGAACATTTTGGTTTTCAGATTACTAGGACCATATTACTTATTACTTCTGTATCTATCTGTACAATGCCTTATATTTTCTAAAGCATTCACGTTTTTTTTTTTTTCTGACTTGATCCTTACAATAGTTCTGTTAGGGAAATAAACTGACTTATTTCCATTTTGGAGGAGGAAACTGAGGCCCAAGTAGGATTTGGTGACTTGTCATAGCCACTCCATCTTTGCATTAGGTCCAGGGCCTGTACTCAGGTGCCTTTTGAAACTCCCATTTAGTTTCTTTTAGTTCAGTGACTCTGACTTATGTAAATAAGTCTTGAAAAACAACAGGTTTTCAAACACTTTAGAAATGGGATGTATCATCTTTACTATTTGCATGTTTAACCATAACTGGAAGAAATTATATTGTCTGTGATATTACATTTGTGCTTGTTTTCAGGGTGTGCAGCCTGCCACAGGTGAAGTTGTGTTCGATAGTTTCCAGGACTCTCCTTCCCGTTCCGAGCTGGAGGCTCGGATATCAAGCCTGCAGCCGGTGGAGCTGCTACTTCCATCAGACTTGTCAGAGCAAACAGAGATGCTCATTCACAGGGTCACTGCTATTAGGTATGTTGGCATGCTGTTTGAAGATAATGATTCTGAAACTGATTTACTGACAAAGCCAAACTTGTCAAAGTTGTTAAAAATAGTTTATAATTATAAAAATTATATTTCAATGTAACTTAAAAAATTTTATATTTCAGCTTTTTTCAAAATTCCATTTCAGAATTGTATTTCAAAATAATGGAAATTTTCAAAAGAAAATTACCCATACTGTCTCTTTAATGTAAGACTATAAAAATGATCATTTTAAAGGGGCTTCTGATATTACTTAATGCTATTGTTTGGTAATTAAGGGGCTTATGATATTACTTCAGTATATTGTTTGGTAATTTTCAGTTTCTGGAGATAGGATTCATTTTTTGGAAATCTTACGTAGTTTTGAAAATGCTTTCTTTGTGCTTTATTTTTTTTTCGATTTTTAAAAAATTTTTATTGTTGGTTGTTCAAAACATTACATAGTTCTTGACATATCATATTTCACACTTTGATTCAAGTGGGTTATGAACTCCCATTTTTACCCTGTATACAGATTGCAGAATCACATCGGTTACACATCCACTGATTTACATATTGCCATACTAGTGTCTGTTGTATTCTGCTGCCTTTCCTATCCTCTACTATCCCCCTTTTTGTGCTTTAAGTTTCAGTTCAGTGCTGCGTCCAGTAGTGTCCAGTAGTTTTATTTACAAGATCTAAGGTCACATGACTTATATATGAAATGGTGTAATGGGCACTGATGCTGTAGAGGAAGAAAATGAGTTTATTATATGTGTCTGGCACAGTTGACAACCCAATAGGAAAGGCAAGTATGTACATATCTAACTGGATTCATGAGGCATGATATGTTTCGTACCATTGAGGAGGATTCTATACTGCCACTGTGGAGCAGTGGTGAAGACCAGCAGTGGTGGTGAAGAGACAAAAATTTTGGGCTGGGGCTTGAATGAAGAGGAAGTTGTATATTGAGGAACTGGACTTTAGAATTAGGCAAGCAAGCACATAAAGATTTTCATTTAGTAAGTCGACAAAACAGTTAGAAAATCAAACTGATTTATTAAGTGAAGTTCCATATGTTTCTTTGATCTTAAAGTTAAGAGTGTTCATTCTATTTAAATGTAACTTCCAACAAAGTAGCTTTTGTAATTTGTTTTTTGATTATAACACAGACATATGTTCATTTAGAAGTTAGGATTTACAAAAAAGAAAGATAAAGTAATTCAAAATTGTAAAACCCAGAGATAACTACATTTTAGTGTATTATTTCTGTATATGTACACCATCATTATGCTTATCATAATTATCAAATGTTATTCACTTTTCAGAATTGTATGTGCTATACTTTGATATGACAGGAAGAACTGTAAGTTTGTTTATACTAATGTCACCACAAACACATGAATATCATGTTGTTGTCAAGACAGCTATGACTTCATTATGTATTAAGGATTTTTTTCAGTTAGATTATGATCTTTTTTGGTGGTACTAGGGATTAAAGCCAAGGGTTCTCTACCACCAAGCTACATGTACAGCCTTTTATTATTTTTTACTTTAAGAAAATAAATTAAAATTAAGAAAATTAAAACGTTGTCTTGCTAAGCTGCCTAGGCTGGTTTCAAAACTTCATTCCTCCTATTAGCTCGAATTGTAGGTGTGAACCACTGCACCTGGCTAGCTCCATTATAATCTTATGGGATCACTGTCATATGTGTGATCTGTTGCTGATTAGAATCTCAAGTGACTCATGTATGTATGAAATGGTGAATTTGAGCCATTTAATGCTCCAATAGCAGTGTAAGAAAGTTCCTATTGTTCCAAATTATCATCAATATTTGATAATAATTTTGCTGACTGGTTAGTGGGTAATAGTTTTCAATATTGTCCGAGTTGCATTTCCTTATTTCCTAAAGAGTTAGAGCACCTTTGTATGTATATTGGCTATTTAAATGTCATCTGTTGTGAAGTGCTTGTATTTTTTCCTTTATTTTGTAGGACATAGATCAAACCCAGGCCTTGCTCATGCTAGGCAAATACTCTACTACTGAGCTATAAACCCTATGCATACCCCCATCTTCTTCTATTAGGGTTTTGATACTTTTCTTCCTATTGAAGGTTTAGGCGTTCTTCATATATTCTGGATATGAATCATTTTGTTATATGTGTCACATCCATCTCCACTTCTGCAACTTAATTTTTTTCTTCTTTGAGGTGGCTTTTGATGAATCTTAGTTACATGTAGTTAAAGTGTGGTATCCCTTCCCTGTATGATTAGTAACTTATATATTCTATTTAAGAAGTCTTTTTTCTAACTAAGGTCATAAAGATACATGTTTACATTATCAGAACTGTAATAAATGTGTGTAGTTAATAGGTATGAAAGCCTGCAAGTATTGATTTTTATGTTGAATATGAAGTAGGGATTGAGGTTGATTTTTTTCCATATAAGTGTCTTTAATTATTCAGTATCATTCATCCACTTTACCCCAATTCTCCACTGCCTACACTCTCCCATACTCTAATGTCACTTGTTGTAAGACAAGGGTATAAATGATCTTGCTTCTGAACAATCTAATCTGTTCCATTGATCTATTTCTCTATCCTTATGCCAATATATTAATTGCTGCAGGTTTGTAGTAAATTATAACAACTAGAGGAGCAAATACTTGTGCTTCTTTAAAGATTATGTTACTGATTTTCTTAACCTTTTGAATCTCCTATGTTATTTTTTAAATTATCTTGTCAGTAGAGGCTGCTTGATTTGATTGTAATTTTGCTAACTTCTTGAGGGGAATTAACATAGCCCTTCAGAAAATATTAAATCTGATAATCACAAAAATAGTATCTTGTTCTTAGATCTTCAATTTCTCTTAAGAGTATAATTTTCTCCTGAGGGTCTTCTTATTTTATATTATTTAGTCCAAAGTACATGATATTTTATTCTATTATAAGAGCTATTATTTGAAAATTTTATTTCTTAGCTTTGTAGCTGGTACATAAAAATGAAAGTTTACTTTTCATGAATTCAAATAATTTATCTGTATAACAGGTGTATCTTGTATTGGAGCATTATTCTGGTGTCTCTAGAGAAGCTAAATTAATAGTATGCACACACAAATAGAGACATTTAAAAATACATTTACTATAAGGGAATTGGTTCATGCATTTATGGAGGCTAAGACGTCCAAAATCTGTATTTGACAAGTTGGAGACCTATAATTATATAGTTCCAGTCTGAGTCTTAAGGCCAGAGTGAGGCACTTTCCTGAGAGCTCATGGTCTGAGCTCCAGTGAGAGTCATAATCCAAATGCAGAAGACTGACATCTCACTTCAAATACAACCAAACAGAGAAAGATTTCTTTATTACTCAGTCTTTAAGTCTATTCATGTCTCTAGTAGATTAGATGAGGCCACCCTCATCACCCACATTGGAGAGGGCATATTGCTGTACTAATTTTGCAAATTTAAATGTTTATTTTTAACTAGAATAACCCTCAGATACTCAGACACAATATATAACCAAATATCTAGGTACCTAAAATCAGGTATCACAAGGCACAATAAGATTAACTACAAATTACTTTCTTCCTTTCAAATTCTACAAAAAAATATAAAAATCTGTTGTTTTTAACAAAAGTATCTGTTTGAGAAAATGCTCATATCAAAGAATAATGGTTAAATAATAATGAGTTAATTATTTATCTCAGCAAGTTAACAAAAGAACAGAAAAACAGAAGAAATAATAAAAATGAAACAGAAATAAATAAAACATACAATTGATATCAATGAAGTCAAGAGGTGATTCTCGGAAAAATTAATAAGATTGATAAACTTTTGAGGTACTAAATCAAGAAATAGATGGACATACAAGTAACTAATATTAGCAATGAGAGAAGGGAGTTAATTATAGCTCTTTTAAGACTTATTTATTACATAAGTGGCTATAATGCTTTGTTAATGTTAAATGTTTTTGCACTAATTTTTTTCAAGGAAAGACCACTCAGGAAATGGTAAATCCTAAATCATAAGCCATTCATTAATTGGTATTTGTTGGTTTCATAGTGGGTCCATGATCCAGATATGAGGGAGAATGTTGTGTTAAATTTTGAGAATTTAAATGAAAGAGTCAACTTCATGCTTTTTCTTTGTAGGCTGAATTTAATTACCAACAGAATTTTAAAAATAACTATGAGATTACTAAAAATTTCAGGTATTTTTTTGTTTATTTCTTGGTCATTGGTACTGATATCCTTTTAATACCATGCCATAAAAGTTTAATACTTGCATTCAGTTAACAAGTACTGATAAGTCACCTAATATATAATAGGCAATGTTACTTACGGTATTTCGTATATCCAAAAATGGGTTGAACATGACAGTGAGCAACATATAACATTATAAAACTTGAGTAGCATATACTTAAAAAAGCATCTGTATGACTTGTGTAGTAGTATGTTTTTTTCAGAGGCACCTTTATTGCTGGGATTTTTTACCCCGTGGCAGTATTAATTGGCTTCAAAGTATCCATGATTTTTTTTTAATTGTACACAAATACACACACACAGAGACACACACACAGACACACATGCACACACACACATACACACACACACACACACACACACTTTTTGGTTTTAGGAAGAAGAGTACTCAATGGCTGTGGGCTCACTTGGTCCACCCAAAGCCCACTGAAGAGCTGAGGAGGTTGTGGTGACAAAGTCAAAAAGAGGCTTCTGATGACCAGTTTCACAGAAGTTGTTTCACATTATTATTGCATAGGGAAGCCTTTTATGCATAGTCTGTTACCTAGTAAATTTAGCTTAGGGCCATAATAATCCAGTGAGGAAGCAACATACTTTCAAGTGGCATCCAATGGGCTGAAAGTTCACTGGCAAAAAGCAGAAAGAAAAGGAACACAATGTGCACTTGAGGGTGGCCATGTTACCATGGTGATGGGGCTGGTTGTGGTTGGTGTTCCAAACCACAAATATACAGACCAGTGAGTGGAGCCCTATGATCCCGCACAAAGGCAAGTAGGCTTATTTCCAGCTTACATGCCCAACAAATGGCCTTTTCACATATTTTCAAAAGATCCAAAAAATATATGAAAAAATACACCCATTAGATAGACCCTGCCTGACATGTAGTTGAGATGATAGAAACCAAAGCAGATGTATATTAAGTGTTGAATAAATTTATGTCTTGATTTTCAAAGTTTTTAAAAATATTCTACACATTAGGAAATTCTTTTCTCTTTCTGCTGATACTAGTTGTTATCTTTGAAGAGAGAGAGAGAGAGAGAGAGAGAGAGAGAGAGAGAGAGAGAGAGAGATGCCCCTAATATGAAGAGAGAAAATCAAAAGATCTTAAAAGTTTTCTAGCTGTCTCTAATTCTGTCTGGTAAGAATAACAGGAGACATTTTTTACTCAATGGGGAAATAAAAGCATTCATACTGAAATGTAGGCTACTTTAAGTTCCTTTAGGAATTTGCTATTTGGGAAATAGGAGATTTTTACCTCTATATATTTTTAAATGTTCAGTATAGTGACTCTGAAAATTTTGCATAAAGTATAGAAAAAAGAATACCAAAGTGTTCAAAAGTACTTACATAAATATTAAACCAACCAAGAAATGATGGGTGTTTAGGAGGGGGGGCAATTTATAGGATAAAGTTGACTTACCATAAATATAATATTTTCATAAGAATAAAAATGAGACTTGGAAAAAATCAATATGAAAGAGAAATTTGACTTAATGAAAATCTGCTTTCCTCAATTTTATTTACTTGTTTTGCAAAATGTGATAACTATATTTTTTATAGTTACTCATAATTTTAATTCTTCTTTGGAAGGTCTTAATTACAGAGCATGGTGACCTGGGTAATAGCCAATTTTTAGATCCAAGAAACAAAATTTCCTTTAAGTTTGATCACTTATGGAAAGAAGCAAGTGACCCTCAACCAGAGGAAGTAGATGGAGGTTTGAAGTCTTGGAGAGAATCCTATGACAATGCTTTAAGATCCTATGTGAAAGATCATTATTCCAATGGCTTCTGTACTGTTAAGTAACTGTCTGCCTATTTCATTATCAGAGTGTTATATTTCTTATATTTACCTTATCACTTGGGAACTTTGGCCAACCAAACATCACTTCTTTCTTAGTTATGGTCTCTGTATTTTATTCCCTAAATCTTTTTTTAAATATTTTTTAGTTTTCAGTGGGCATTTATTTATTTATTTATATGTGTTGCTGAGAATTGAACCCAGTGCCTCACACATACTACAAGCATTCTACCACTGAGCCACAATCGCAGCCCCCTAAACCATTTTTGAAAGGAGTATAAATACATGAAAAATTTCTTTATAAAATCACAATGCATAATAATTTTAAATTTCTATATGTTCTATTTCATATTTATCTTATTTACTTATGAAAAAATATTGCCTTCCTTCAAAAATTAAGTTTTTAAATACTTTAACTTAGACTTAGGAAAAAATGTTAAAATTGTTGGGAGATCTATTATCCACATTTGTGTCTTTTTGACATAGGCATTTATACAAAAAACTACTTCTGCATAGTTAAGATATTTTTCACTAGATAATCAAAACTGTTTTGAAATAAACACTTTTAGAAATCCAGAGTAATTTTATTTTTATTTTTTACTATCTTTTGGGCTCTAACAGATAAATTTGGCTCTAACATGATTTCCCTTTTATAATATTGTGACAAGAAATATATGTATAGAATGTTTAATTTTTTATTTGTTTGTTTGTTTGTTTTGGTGGTGCTGTGAATTGAACCTAGGGTTTTGTGCATGTCAAACAAGAACTCTACCAGCTGAGCTGTAACACCAGCCTCAGAATGTTTAATAATTTTTTTTTTATTATTGTATTTTAAACTTATATCAATTAATGAAATCATGATGTTTTGAAATATGTATACACTGTGGAATGGCTAAATTGAGCTAATTAACATTTATTACCTAACAGGTTTATTTTTTAATGAGAATGCTGAAAATCTAATCTCTAAGCAATTATCAAAAACAATACATTAACTTGAGTATTTTAAATATGTGATGATGATGAGTTAAATGGCAATATAGAAAGTTAGTTAAGAGCACTTACATTTAAACTTTAATAACTGGTATGAGTCTTAGCCCTCATTCTCCAAAAATAATAGTGCTGGTCATATTCTCCCAATATAATAGTTTTGGTCATGTTGTTTTACTCTCTTTCTGCTTCCTGTAGAATGAAATCTAAAGTTTTTACTTATATATACTACTGTATGGTCTAAATCTACCATTTTGTCTCCCACTAGTCTACTTTACACATACCCTCTAACCTGATGACCTAATTGACATTCACTTAACAAATCCTTGATTTCATGCCTGAACTGTTTACTGGTCTTTATTCTCAGTCTCTGCTTATCAGAATCTTATCTGCTTTGTAAAGCTCAGCTTAAAGGCACCTCCATTAAACTCTAATCCCGGAGCAAAATTTTCCTCTATTCATTGTACCTCTGTCTCTGTTAGAATTTAACAGAATCTAGGGCTGGGGTTGTGGCTCAGAGGTAGAGTGCTTGCCTAGCATGTGCAGGGCACTGGGTTCGATCTTCAGCACCACATTAAAAAATAAAATATGGGTATTGTGTCCACTACAACTGAAAATATATATATATATATAATTTATATATAATTTAACAGGATCTGGTTGTGAGTGCTATGTTTTGCTTATTCTGTCTCAAGGATTTAACACACTGCATATGTGCATTGTCTGGCATTTAGATTAATTGTGTTTTTCTAGTTTGATTTTTTTCCCCAATAGGTTTATTCTAAAACTATAGATGCACAAAAGACTATCATGGCATGTATTGAAAGCCACCAGTTTCAGCCTAAAAACTTTTGGTAAGAAATAGATATTCTCTTTTGTTTGCATCTAATTATTTTGTAGAGAAATCAGCAATTTTTATCCATTTTGAGAATTTTTTTTTGCTGCAAACTGCACAGCAGTTAATTCAGATACCAGACCAGGTAATAAGGAGATGGAGACAAGACAAATAGAGAAAAAGCTGGGGCGCCATGGTTCTCCATCCCCTGATGAGGGATGAACAACCCAGAGCCAGTTCACCATGTTTATTATATAGGTTTTAACCTCAAAAGGATTAGTTCTAAGAAAGTTTCTTAAAGATAAACAGAACCAAAGTGGAGGTTATAAACAGCTCATTTAGAACTATCAGCTTGTGCCCATAATTCTCCACCTGTGGACAGCTGTCATTAGAACCCAAGGTTAAGAACTGATAAGTCCCTGGCTAGCATGGAATTTCCCTTTGAACAGGGCATCACCACAGCAGCTGGACAGTTTCAAATCTAGGCCTTTGCGCAGAGAATTCTCAGGAGGGACAGCTCAAGGATTATATAATTCATTCGCTGCTCCCAACATTTATTAATTTACATACATCCTAGTCCTTTTTATTTTCAAGACAGGATTTCACTAGGTTGCTGAGGGTCTTGCTAAATTCCTGAGGCTAGCCTTGAACTTCTAATCCTCCTGCCTCAGCAAGGTAATTTTTTTACTTACAAGATTTTAGCTCTCCATCGATGAATTTAGACATTATTTAGATTCCTTCCAATTCTAATTTGGTTTGGGTTTTTTTTTTTTTTGTTTTGTTTTGTTTTGTTTTCTCTCCAATATGTGAGATTGAACCGAGGGGTGCTTTACCACTGAGCTACATCCCTACTTCTTGTTATTTTTTTTTTTTTGAGACAGGGTCTCACAAAGATGCTGAGGCTGGTCTTGAACTTGCAGTCCTTCTGTCTTAGTCTTGTGAGTCACTGAGATTACAAGAATGTGTCACCATACCTAGCTCCAATTCTAAGATTCTATAGCCATATCTTTTTAAAAACTACTTTTATATTGAGTGAGAACAAATGATTAATATAAAGTGCCCAGTTGAAATTATTGAGTTTCACTTGGGTAAGGGTTAGTAATATTTAAGTTGATTATGTAACTCAGCATCCTGTCCATTTTCAGAACATACCATGAACAGAATGGGCATGGTTCACTTCAAAGCAAACTAAGGAAAAGTGGAAATCCAGATAATTTAGAAAATGTTTATGGTGAGGCCACTTGGTTCCAGACTTAGGTTTGAGTATGCCTTGGGTTTATCAAATTGGGAATGACTGGTCCCCTCCTCCCCAACCCCTCAAAAATTTTTTTCAACTTTTTGGCCTCAGTGGTAAATCACCTCTTTCTTGTGCCTACTGCTAATTCTGCAGCACTGTATGTGTATGTTTTAATAGGAATGGTCGTTGGAGATCAGAGTGGAAGTTCACTATTACACCACCTACAGCCCAGGTGGTTGGAGTACTCAGGATTCAGGTAAGATTCAAACATGTTCATTGATCATGGTAAAAATGTTTACATTTTTGGTTTGGGAGTATGACTCAGTGCTTGCCAAATATGCATAAGACCCTGAGTTCAATCTCCAGCACTGCCTAAATAAATAAAACTTCACATTTTAAAATAAACATGCATGTTGGTCTTTGTTGTAGAATTAAAATAAGTACTAAATTATATGCAAAATAATTTAGTAAAGAGAGGTGGATGGAAGTGAGTAGAAATAAAAGCCTTCCTGGGGAGGTAGTTAAACAGAGATCTATTTTGGTTTGATAAAGATAATTATGTAGAGAATTCTGTTTGCTGGTTATTTTTTTTATGTGGTGCTGAGGAGCGAACTCACTGCCTCACATGTGTGAGGCAAGCTCTCTATTGCTGAGCCACAACCCCAGCCCTGTTTTATACTTGTGTGTGTGTTCGGACGGGGGGTGCTGGGGATTGAACCCAGGGTCTTATACATGCAAGGCAAGCACTCTACCAACTAAGCTATATCCCCAGCCCTATACATATACACTTTTTAATACAGAATGTCTGGTCACAATTTGGGAGAAGGCTTACTTCATTTTTTATTATCTTTTAAAAGTCACAATGAAAATTATTTGAAAGAGACATTAAGATATTTAGGCCTAGCAAGACACAGTGGCACACACCTGTAATCCCAGTGGCTCAGGAGACTGAGATAGGAGGATCTAGAGTTCAAAGCCAGCCTCAGCAAAATGAAGGCTCTAAGAAATTCAGTGATTTATTTTATTAGCTACAGGGTCTTGCTGAGTTTCTTAGGGCCTTGCTAAATTGCTGAGTCTGACTTTGAACTCAAGATCCTTCTGCCTCACATTCCAGAGTTCCTGGGATTACAAGCATGTGCCACTGCATCTGGCCTATGTCACACTTATTTTTATAGTGTAATTTCCCATCAAATATTTGATTTTCAGTGATTTTCTTTTAACTCCCAATTAGGTTTTTCTACGAGTCAGATCTATGTACCTCCTGCATATTGATGATATTTGTATGGCCTTGTCTCACATATTAAGTATTAGGATTCATTAAAACTCCTTGGTTTTCAAAAAGAAACTAATTTTCCATGATTTTTATTATTTTTAATATTTCTAAAGTGGGATCTTATTTATCTTTGTAGTCATAATGTCTGGCCCAGTGCCTGGAATCAAAAACACAAATGTTTTTTGTTGTTTTTGTTTTTATTTGTTTTTAAATATTTTTTTAGTTGTTCATGGACTTTATTTTCTTTATTTTTATGTGGTGCTGAGGATTGAACCCAGTGCCTCATGCATGCTAGGTGAGCACGCTACCACTGAGCCACAGCCCCACACAAATGTTTTTTGAACTTAAATTTTATCTGGTAAGGAAAGAGGTTTTGTTTCTTTTTCCTTTTGTACAAGATTGAACTCAGGTTCACTTTACCAATGAACTATATCCAGCCCTTTTTATTTTTTGAGACAGGTCTCATTAAGTTGCTAATACTGGCCTCAAATTTTCCATCCTCTTGCATTAGCCTCACAAGTCACTGGGATTACAGGCATGCACCATCAAGCCCAAAGAATTCTTAAACTGGGCTGGGGTTGTGGCTCAGTGGTAGAGCACTCGCCTAGCACATGTGAGGCCCTGGGTTCCATCCCCAGCACCACATAAAAATAAATAAAATAAAGATATTGTGTCCAACTACAACTAAAAAAGAAATTTAAAATAAAGCAATATGAGTGTTTAATGTGAATGACAAGGGAAATATCACCATAATAAACTGCCTGCCTCCAGATTTGGCTATAGATATTTTTTATTTTACCCATATGTTTTTCATTTCTTGATCATTTATCATCTTTTAAGATATGCACTTATAATATGTGACATGAAATAATTTAATAAGGGGATGGATTATCTCATAACAGACTTGTGATCCTTCTGCCCCTGCCTTCCAGGTTGCTGGGATCATAGGCATGCACCACCACATCTAGCAACATAGAAACATTTTTTGTGGGTGATAACTAACTTTCCAAAGCAAAAGAAAAAAAATAAAAAGAATAATATTAATTTATGCCTTCACAAATTGTGTAATATCTGCCTTAATAAAAGACAGCTGGATTCTCATATCAACTTCATACAGTCTGTAACCCTCACAGTGGTAAAGTCACTGCACATCATGAGGTTTCTAAGAAACTGTATTGTAGAAGCATGAGAGTAAGAGTGGAAAAGGCAGGACTGGGGCTGTAGCTCAGTGGTAGAGCATTTGCCTAGAATGTGTGAGGCACCAGGTTTGATTCCTGGCACCACATACAATAAACAAATAAAATAAATGTATTGTGTCCATCTACAACTAAAAAAAATATTTAAAAAAAAAGAGTGGAAAAGGCAGACATCGAGCTGGAATGTAACTCAGTGGCAGAGCACTTGCTTAGCAAGCAAAGGTCCTGGGGTGCGGCCCTGAGGGCATTGTTCATTTCATCTTTTTAAAAATATTTATTTTAGTTGTAGTTGGACACAACACATTTATTCCACTTATTTATTTTTATGTGGTGCTGAGGATGAACCCAGGGTCTTTTGCATGTGAGTCGAGCTCTCTGCTGCTGAGCAACAACCCCACCCCTGTTCATTTCATCTTAAAGCAAAAATATTTTTTCAGGGCATTAAGATTTAAAGACACAGTAATGATCTCTTCATACCATACTGTGATAGACTGGAAAGTACATGGGGTTTGTTTGTCTGGTTTTTAGTTTTGGTGAAGACCTGGATTCAGATTGTATTTTTATCATTCAAAAATGCTTGTAATCCCAGGAACTCTGGAATGTGAGGCAGAAGGATCTTGAGTTCAAAGTCAGACTCAGCAATTTAGCAAGGCCCTAAGAAACTCAGCAAGACTCTGTAGCTAATAATTAATAATAATAATTAATATAATTTATATCATCAGATCCCTACTGATCAGCGATACTGCAAGTATTAACCTTGTACAATTTTTACCCCATGTTTGGAATGTACAGGCGCTTATCAGTACAGTCCTGGAAGTGGAATTACTGGGCCAAACAGTATGAGATAATAACACACTGGCTAAGAACACAGAGCCAGAAAACCCAGCTTATTAGTTTCACTACCAGCTGTATACTACCAGTCAAGCCAATTAACCTCTCTGTAATTACCTCAGTTCTCTCACCAAAACACTTCACAACTGTCCCCCAAAGACCATGTGTTAAAGGTTGGGTCCCCAGAGTGGTACTACTGTGAGGTGCTATGGACTTTCAGGATGTGAATCCCAAAGGTAGGGTTAATGGGGATGCATTCAGAGGGGACTGTGAGACCCTTTCCCTCCCTTTTAGCTTACCAACCATGAAGTGAGTGATTTGCTCCACCACTCACTCCCCCCATGATGTGCTACTTTGCCACAGGCCTGAGGCAACAGAGCCCGTTTATCATGGATGGGAATCTCCAAGACTGTGAGCCCAAAGAATCCTTTTCTAAGTATTTCTGGGTATTTTATTAAAGTGATGGGAAGCTAATGAACACCATCATGGGTCCTTATTTGTACCGTAAATGCAGAGTGTAGATAGATTTTTGGGCCAATGAGTTGAGATTTCAGATCCTCATGTTATTATGACCCAAAACATTTCTATAACCCCTGGAAGTTCCCTCTTGCCCATTTCCAGTTAATTCTTGACCCCTGAGCAAACCATGGAATCTATAAAAAATATAAGCACTAGAAATTAGAGGACAGTAGATGCAATTATTTATATGGCAGTCCTTCCGTCTTTTCTCATGGTGCTGGGAATTGAACATGGGGCCCCGTGTGTGCTAGGCAAGGGCTACACCACCACGCTCCACGTGCCTGGCCCTGTGGTGGGTTTTAAGTTTCCCATCTGTTGTTCTGCTCCTCTTAAATGCATGGGGCCCCATGTTCAATCTTTTGAATAAATTACTTTTTTTTTGTATTGAATTTTTAGCTATATTTCTTTGTGTTTATTTTTTCAATGGTTTCTCTGGAGATTATAATATGCGATTTTAAATTTCAGTCTACTTCCAAATAATATACTATTTCATGAAAAAACTAAGAAACTGACAGTCTCATTCCATGTATTCCCTTCCCACCCACTGTGCTCTTGTTGCTTTACATTTAACTTTTTCACATGTAACAAATACAACAATACAATTGTTACTTTGCTTTACAAGCCAATAATTTTTTTAAGAATTTCTTTTTAGTATTGGATACAGGTCTATTATAGACAAATTCTCAGCTTTTGTCTTTCTGAGAATATCTTCATTTTTGAAGAAAATTTTTACTGGATAGAGAATTTTTGGTTAGCAGCTTTTTTTTTGTTTTGTTTTGTTTTTTGTTTTAAATACTATGCTAAAGATGCCATGTAACTATCCCTGGCCTCCACTTTTTTGGCTGAAAAGTCAGTGATGATTCTCATCACTGTTCTGTAGATCACCTGCTTTTCACACCTCTTTTGATTGTTTTTAAGATCTGCTATTTATTTTTAGTTCCCAGTAGTTGGACTGTAATATACTGACGCTGTGGTTTGTTGTGTATTTATCCTGATTAGGGGTTGCAGATATTCTTGGATTTGTACATGGTCACTTTACCTTTTGATTTGTTTTTTCTACTCCCTTTCTCCTTCTAGAAACCTGGTGTGTATATGTGAGCTTGACAACATACAAGGCTCTTGGGATTTTATTTTATATTTTAAATCTTTTTCTTCTCTTTGTGTTTCCATTTGGATACTTTCTACTGACTTGACTCTGGACATGTTACCAGATGAGCTTGACAGCAGATGGATGCAGCAGTAGAAAGAATGAGAACCTTGCCAAGGAGCTGAGGGATCTTGGCTCTCTGGTTTTACCCCTGTCTTCCTGGGGCTGGGCTGTGGTGGCCCCATGGTCAGGAGAGGCAGGGAGCCCTGTGGAGAGGTTGTTTGGAGAATTACCTGCCTCTGAAGGCACAGCCTGATTGTTCCCATCCAGGGAGGATTCTTTCTTGTGTCAGTAGAGGCTGAGAGAAGCCATGAAATTCTTCTGAATGGCTGTTACTTTGTAAAATCTAGTTCATTTAGGTTGTTTGTATATTTGGGTAATGGGCCTTAAAAAAAAATCTTGCCTGTTTTGGTTATATGGATTTGTGCCAGTCTCTGTGATATAGGTGAATTGAGGAGGATGTGAAGTTACTTCAAGGACTGTTTTTTTTTTTTTTGGGGGGGGGATTGGGGATTGAACCCAGGGGTGCCTAACCACTGAATGATATCTCCAGTCCTTTTTCATGTTTTATTTAGAGACAGGGTCTTGCTGAGTTGCTTAGGTCCTGGTTAAGTTGCTGAGGCTGGCTTTGAACTCACAATCCTTCTGCCTCAGCCTCCTGAGCCATTGGGATCAAGAGTGCGTACCATGTCTGGCAAGGACTGTTATTATATTTAAAGAATATAATAAGGTCATTATTATGACTATTATTATATTTTGAAGGGTTTTACCCATTGTCCTTCATAGTGACTATACCTACACTAAAGGATGCTTTCCTTTATTGAGAAGGCAGGGCCAAGGCTTTAAGGAAGTGAAATTAGTAGCAACTAGGAAGAGTCACAGGGATGACTGAGTTGAAACAACAGTCACTTGGAGTCACTTGGAGAAAGATGACCCTCAGATCTGTGGGAGGGCATTAAGTCCCCTAGGAAAGCTCACAGCTCTGCAAGAAATGATTACTGCTTCAACATCTTAGGGGTGCACACTGAGGCTGAGAACCAGGAGGAAGACCCTGAGAGGCAGAAAGGACTCAGAGGCATGTCCCAGGTAACGATTAAAAAATATTATCAAGATAATGTCAGATGCTTGCAGAGAAAATAACAGATATCATTACAAAAATCTTACAGAACATTGTTTTGAAATTGAGCAACTATTTTGGGCTGTGGATATAGCTGTGATCATTTCAGATAAGGTTCCTCTTCTCATAGAACTTATAATAGGGTGGTGGGGATAGAACAATAAGTATAATAGATAAATAATTATAGACCATAACATTTACTATGAAGATAACAAAACACTGTGTGGTGACTGTGAATGAGTAGCAATCTGAGAAAGAATGGTGGGAAAAATCTCTTGGATGAACACTAAAAGGTAAGAAAATCCAAACATGTAAATATTTGGAAGGAAGAAAACATTTCAAAAGAGAAAAAAGTAAAATCATAAGTCAAGTTGAGAGAGAGAGTATCAGGTGTTTGGAAAGAAGGTCCATGTAGCCAAAATGTAGTGAGAAAGGAAGATTTAAAAATCCTGGAGAAGACAAATCACCAGCAATGACTAGAGGTGCTGGAAAACGGGGTTCAGAACTCCCAGTGGTTGGAAACTGAGAAGGCTACTTTGGAAGGAAGGAGCTACAGAGATGCAAAGCCATTCACAAACCTTCCCAAATCCACAGCTGGTTCCCAAATTACATACAACTAGGAGACTACAAGGAATCCAGGATACAGAAACAGCTGGAAGGCTGGAAAAATGCTGAGCAGAGATTTTTGGCTGCTGCCAACAGCAGGGAAGAAGGGTTGGGAGTCTGAATTTTGCCAAGTTGAAGAGGCTCACTCAACATCATTAAAACCCAGATATGCCACACCTTAGAAGTAAAGATGATGACTCAGGAAGAAGGATTTACCATACAGGGAAAGGCAACACTCCAACACAACCATCTTAGCAAAGTGTACAATCACACTTCCACAAGTTCAAGACAATTAGCTCACAGTTTAACTTTTGGCTAAAACAAAATAGCACTCTTCAGCAGAAGAGAACCTAAAATCTCATATTTCCTGCAGTATTCAGTATACAATTAAAAACAAAAAAACAAACAAACAAACATATGTGGAAAGAAAATGTGACCCAAGGTTAAGAGAAAAACAGTAGATAGTAGTAGAACCTGAGATGATCCATATGTTGGAATTAGTGAGATACGGATGTTAAAAACCAGGACCTAAAATAGGAGTCACATTTAATGAGTAAATAAGAAATCTAAACATAGGAAACATAAAAATTTAGAATTCAGGGAAAAAAATCTAGGGGGAAAAAGCCCACAAAAAACAAATACAGGAAAACAAAACCCCAAACAAACAAAAACTCCCACTGGATAAACTGAACAGAATACTGGAGACAGGTGAAGAAAGGATCAACTGAACTTAAAGACAAATCAATAGAAATTATGATTTCTATAGAGAGAAAAAATATGGAGGTGGGAAATCCAGAACCTGAGCATCTCATCTAGCAGTTTAACATATATATGATTAGTTCCCATAAGTGGAGCAAGATAAAGCAGTGGAAAAAAATATTTAGAGAAATACTAACTGCAGATGTCCCAAATATTGTGAAAATCAAATTTCAGACCAAGCAATTCAGTTAACCCAGGGTATATTACACACTTAGCATATTATGGTAAATTGCAGATAAAGAGCAGACTTTCAAAGCAGCCAGAGGAAAAAAGGACACATTACATATACCAGAAGTATTAGGGATGACAGGCCATTCAGAGAAACAACAGAGGCCATGGTAGAATAAAATAACATTTAAAGTGCTGAAAGAGAAGAAAAAAAAATCTAGAAATCTATATTTAGCAAGCTGTCTTTCAACAGCGAAGATGGAGGTCTCCACAGGAGTTTAAGTCCTTTATAATTTTTACATGTTGGAAGAAATTGAAGGACAAAAAAAAAAGATAGCAATTTGAGGGCTAGTTAGAAGAGGATGAGCATGTAACACCTAAAAGGTGGACAGGCGTGATGACTGGGACACCAAGAACAAACTATGAAGACAAAAGGTATAAGCTGTTAAAGCAGGATGTGAATAATGAGCACTCAGAGACTCCTTCCTCAGAGCTGTAATTTGGATTAATAAACCACTTAATAATTCCAGTGGGACAGTGGGTGCACGGAGTACCCCAGAGTTAGTAAAATGGCAGTAAAGTTGTACTTCAAGATATTCAAAGAAAAGATGAAGCTTTACAGCCACCAGAACAACAAACATCCAACAATTTTAGTGGGTCTCAAATTTGTCTTAAATCAACAATCTTCTGCTTGGATTAATGTCTTGATTAAATATCACAATGCAAAACAGCAGCACATTAAGTAAAAGATATGCAGCTGGTAAACATGACTAGGAAATTTATAAGTATACTGCATATTCTTATGCAGTACAATTTTTCTTTCGCTTGTTCAGGCACTGTTATTTAAATAAACCTGGAGTACCTAAAATAGAATTCAGGTTTACAAGATGAAAGCTGGCAGTAGAAATGTGTGTTTTGGAGAAGTACAAAAATCTCAAGAAAGAAAAATATAGATAACATGTTTTGTGCATCTTGTTTAGTGAAAGAGCTGTGGTTAGAATGGTCTAAAGCAGCAGGTGCAATGGATATTGCCATACACAGTATGAATTTTGAAAGCAGGATGCTTACCACTAGTAGTAACAAAAACATTCAGCATTGTTTTGATACTCATTTATAATAAAATATTGGGAAGGGCTGATGAATTTCTGTTAAAAGCCGCTTCTCTATGTTACACGTAACAGATGGTAAGTATTTTACAGTTTTGTTTAATAAATCATGCATTTAAATGAAGTCAACAAAAAGGAAATATAAGAATATGCAATTTTGACATTAAAGTTAGTCTTAAAATGTAAGTAAAATAAGGAATGTGTCCTAGGCGGTGAGAATGTGAGGCAGACCCATCAGAAAAACAAATTCTATGGAAATCTGCCACCAATAATCCTAAATATATGAAATGCTAAAAGTTCTTTCAGCTAAAGGTAAATGACATGGGACAAAAGCTCAATTTTATAGGAAGGAAGGAAGAGCAACGGAAATGGTAATAAGTGTGTAAAATAGTTATTTTTTATTCTTCCTTTTTCCTTCTTGCTCCTAATAATTATTTACTTCAAAGTTGCTATTAGGTAGGCTAAACAGGTTGTCATTCATGGTGGGTGGTAGGCAGTGTCACAGTGTCACTGTGACACTTTGGGGTATCAAAGAATGACAATAGTCAGGAACACCCATTCAGGCAGAATAAAACAAAAAGTCTGGGTTGGTAGAACCCTGTGCCCCTGAAGATGGGATCAAGAACACAACATTATAATTTTTCACATCAAACAACTAGTTGTTTCAATGACACTAGGGGTGGGTTGGGAAAGAATACTTTACAGTGAAATAAACAATTTTTTAAAAATCTGAAACAATCTCCAATTTATAGAAGTTTCAAAGTACAAATTTGAGTTGTTTTTCCTCAGCTAGTTGAGAAATGTTTTAAGTACAGGATTTACTTATGAACCATTTTGATAGCAAACTGCCTATTACCTTTGAATGTCAGTGAACATTTTCTACATGCAAGATTGTTTTTCCGATATAAGCAGAATCCAAATTGTGACATTAACAGATGTGGAGATACCTTCTATTCCTCAAAATCCATTTGAGTTTTGCCAAGTGTCCTAATACATTCTTCTAGCAAAACATACAGTCCAAAACCACACGTTGCATTTAGGTGTTATGACTGTTCAGCCTCTCCAATCTGGATCAGCTTTATTTATTTACTTGTTTATTTATTTTTTAAAGGAGGCCTTGGAAAAGAAGGAAGAAAAGAAGGCCTGTCCTTGACTTTTTAGACCTTGAAACTTTGGAAGATCATAAGTTGTTTCATCAAATGTTTTCCCATTTGTTTGTCTGATGTATGAGATAGAGGTAATTTAAACTTTAGAAATTAAATTTATGTTGATTCTACATTATGCTCCTGTGTGTATGTATGTGTGTGCAAGGGGGGAAGGGTTTTTCCTTCAAGGGAAAGCTTATTCCTTGTCCCAGAGTCTGGAATGGGTTTAGCCATGGGCAGGTGAGTGGAGGGCAGGTCCATAAAGTCCCAGCACATCCCCCTTGCTTTCTCCCTATCACATGCTCTGGAGAAGTAGATGTCTGCTGTGGGCGCACACAGGCAGCATAGGGAGAAGCTCACAAGGTGGAAGACTGAGGAACTGAGGAACAAGGCCTCCAGTAAACAGACCTACGAGTCAGCTGATATGTTAGCTCTAGCCAACCCTTCAGGTAACTGGAGCTCTGGATGACATGTGGATCACAGCACCATCACAGACTCTGAACCAGAGTCACATCAGCCAGGCCCCTTGAATTCCTGATCCACAAAGAACTTGAGATAACAAATGATTGCTCTTTTAAGCTGCTAAGTATTGGGGTAATTTGTTACCAAAATATACAATAGAGTAATCCACTGCACTAACAGAATGAAGCAGAAAAATATTAGCATCTAAAACAGATGCAAAGAAGTATTAAGACAGAATTCTTAATAAATTCTTAATAAAACTTCCAGGAAACCAGAAACAGAATCTTCTTGAATGTAATAATGGACAACCTACAATAAACACTGCACTATATACTACTGAAAATATTCAATGGTATAATATTGAATGTTTTTCCCAGAGGGATGAGAAAATTCAAAGATTTTTTTCTTTTTCAATAGACACTAGAAGTTTAGCCAGTGCTATAAGGCATGGGATAGGGGTGGAAGAAAGAAAGAAAAGAAAAACACAACAAAAACAAAAAAAAATGAAAGAGAAACAAACAAAAAAGACCCCCCAAATAAAACAAAGACTACAAGGAAATGGAAAAAGTAAAACTATATTTTTAGAAAGCATAATTGCGTATGTAAAGACTCCTGAGGAATCATGTATAATACAAGATAGCTACTAGTACTAAAAAGTGAATTAAACATTAAAAAGTATCCCAAGTCTATAACAATGACCAAAAAAATGGCATTTTACATGTAAGCAACAAGCAATTATAAATGAAAATGAAAAAAATACAATGCCATTTGCAAATTAAAAAACTGAATACCTGAGGAAAAATTGAACAAAAATACTTTTACACTTTCACTAAAAACCACAAGAAAGTGCAGAGAGAAAGTAAAGAAGACCTAAGTAAACGTAGCATGAGATACCATGCTCAAAGATCAAAAGCTTTCATATAATTTTTGACTCAAAAGCTGTTCGGTGAGAGGAATGTCTTTCAGCAGGTGAGCCTAGGACAACTGAACAAGCGCATGGGAGAACAATGAACTTTTCACAGTGAATAAAAATCAATCCGAGATGAATCGAAGAACTAAATACAAAATTAAAAACAGGAAGACTATAGAAGAAAAATATCTTTGAGAACTTAAGGCAGGTAGATCATTAACGGGGAATAAAAAAGTTGTGAACCAAAGACAAAATTGATGACTTGGACTCCATTAACTTTAAAACTACACTATTAGAAATATTATCAAGAAAATGAAAAGGCAAGCTGTAGAATGGGAGAAAATATTCACAATGAATATATCTCATGAAAAAAATTATCTGAACATATAAGGAATTTCTATAAATTAGTAAGAAATAAGACAAAAATAATTTTAAAAATAGGTAAAAGACTTGAACAAGCAACTTCATAAGAAAATAAGTGACAAATTAGCATTTGCAAAGATGCTTAAACATTATTAGTCACTTGGGAAATGCAAATTAAACACAATGAGATACCATTCTATACCCACTAGGAGGACTGAAGTTAAAAAGATGGTATCAAATATGATGAGGACTAGAGCACACAAAAGCTCTGCGCTGGAGACAGGGTGTTGTGGTTAGTTATGAGGTGTCCCTCAAAAGCTTGTGTGTGAGACAATGTAAGAAGGTTTAGAGGTGAACCACCGAGTTATGAGAACCTTACCCCAATCAATGAATTAATCCTGATAGGGATTAACTGAGTAGTAAATGAAGGCAGGTAGAGGAGGTGGGTCCCTGGGGGTATGCCTTTGGGGTACATATTTTGTCTTTGGCCAGTGGAGGCTCTCTCTGTATCCTAGTGCCACATCTTAAGCCTCTTTTCTTCACCACACTCTCTCTGTGATGTTCTGCCTCACCTTCAGCCCAAAACTACAGAGTTGACCACTCATGGACTGAGACCTCTGAAACCCTGAGCACCGAAATAAACTTTTCCTCCTCCTAAAATTATTCTTGTCAGGTCATTTGGTCACAGCAACAAAAAAGCTGACTAAAACATATGGTATAGTGATACAACCACCTTTGATAGCCATTTAGCAACTTCTTAGAACATTATCTATGCATATACTCTAAGAACTGGAAATTCTTCTACTACTTACCCAAAGGAAGTGAGAACCTATGTATATAAAAATAATTTTAGAAGAGCCAGGTTTAGTGGTGTACTCCTGTAGTCTTAGTGGTTTGGAAAGCTGAGGTAGGAGGATTGAAAGTTCAAAGCCAGCCTCAGGGAACTTGGTGAGGCCCTAAATAACTTAACAAGATGTTGTCTTAAAATAAAAATAAGTAAATAAAAAGGACTGGGAATGTGACTAAGTGCCCCTGGGTTCAAACCCTGGTACAAAAAACAACACAAAACAAAACAAAAACCCAATCTGTAAAAGAATGTTCATAGCATCCAGATTCATAATGGTTAAAAATTGGAAACAAGGTGGGCTTTGGTGGTGCATGCCTGTAATTCCAGTGGCTCGGGAGGCTGGATCACAAGTTCAAAGCCAGCCTCAGTAAAAGTGAGGCACTAAGCAACTCAGTGAGACCCTGTCTCTAAATAGGGCTGAGGATGTGGCTCAGTGGTCGAGTACCCTCGAGTTCAATCCCTGGTACCCCTCACCTTCCAAAAAAAACAAAAAACAAAAAAACTGGAAACGACTTACATTAGTTCACAATCAGGAAAGGGAAAAGTAACTTAGGGTCTACTCATATAAGAGAATATAATTTCCCAATTTAAAAAAAAAACAGACTATGAGACATTTGCAAAACAATATTTCATGTGGAATAATCAACCATACTATATTCTGCATTATTTTGCTTATGTGAAACTCAAGAATAGGTAAATTATGACTGAAATCACAATGGATGCTTATGGAAAATGGGACCCACAGAAGGGACTTTCTGAGGTTACTGGTATTTCTGCATTTTGACTAGGATGGTGGTTACGTGGAGTATACTTTATGAAAGTCAAATCATACTGATTTTAGAAGTGAGCCACCTTAAATATAAAGATGCAGAAAGGCTAAACACAAAAAGGATGGGGAAAAGATGCACCATGCAAATACCAACCAAAGAAATAATAATTTAGATTTCAAAGCAAAATGTTTTCCTGGAGATAAAGGAGTACATTTCAAAATTTTATCAGGTTTGCTTTATCAGTGGGACATAAAATTCTAAATCCATAGGTACATAATGTAGCTACAAAATAGATAAAGCAAAACTGACAGAATAAAGGAGAAAAATTGACAAATTCACAACCGTGGCGGCAGATTTTAACCCATTTCTCTTAGTAACTGACAGAATCAGGTCTCAAAAAACCAGCAAGGATAACAGAAAATAAACCTGATTACTAATCTTAATTCCACTCATAGAACACAGCACCTAGCAGCTGAAGAGTACATAATCCAGTCAAGTAAATAGGGAACATTTATCAAAACTGACCGTTGTTGGGCTATGTAGCAAGCTGCATCATATTTTAAAGGATTTAAATTACATAAAATGTGTCCTCTCACCTCAAACCATGGTGCTAGCAATCATTAACAAAACTAACTGGGATTATGCCTAGGTGTGCCCTGAGAAAGACATACAGATGACACTGGGGCGAAGATGAAATTGTGATGTAAACTGGAAAATTACCTGAACAAAGGGATTATGATATGATGATGTATGAAAATTTGCTGGATCTAGCAAAAGCCATGGTTAACGTTTTAAAATATAAGGAATATAACTGAAAAAGAGACTAAAATTGAGTGCTGGCTACCTACTTCAAGTAGTTAGAAAAGGAGTAATGCAACTGAACAGGATGGAGATCATAAAGTTAGCAGCAGAAATTAATAAAATACAGAATAGATAATATCGAAATGAAAAGGGTTATCGACATACAATCTTAACATTGTTACACAAATAAATTGGAAAAAGTCCATGAAAGTCAAAATTCTTAAACAAATCCCAATTTATCAAAACCAATGCAAGCAGAAATAAATGACCTGAGAATGAAAGAAACTGATTTCTTAATTAAACTCTATCATACAAGGAGGGTTTAAGCCCAGATGGCAACACTGATGAATTTCACAATTTAAGAAAAGAGCAATTTTACAGTCTTCCATAGACTTTTCCAGTTGTATAAGATAATCACAATCTTGATACAAATCTAAAATGTGTATTCAGAAAAGGGTGTTACATAATATTCTCATGTATAAAACTAAAAAATCCTAAAACACAATAGTCAATTATAGGCAGTGATGTATAAAAATAATGTCACAACCTAAGTGGGCTAAATCCATGAAAATGACAGCAAAATTAACATTATCTGCATGAAAGAGATTATGTAATTAGTACAATACATACAGAAAAAGTTCTGATAAATTCAATACTGAGTTAAAAAAAAAATCCCAGAAACAATGAAAAGGAAGATGTTTGAATAATGTAATATGGCTATGTATAAAAAAACTTGCATCGAAAATAGTTACTGGTACAACGAAATGTCCCAATAACATTACACCAAGATCAGAAGACCCATTACCATCATTTCTTTTCAGTGTTGTTGTGGAGATCCTACAGGATCTAATAAAATAAGAAATAAAAAGCTTAAGGATTAGGGCCCGTCGCCGCCCTAAGTTGAGGGAGAGGCCCGGCCCAGCACAAACATCTCCCGGCGCTGCCAGTGCACGGCCTGGCCCCGGCAGAGGGGCACGCAGAGGCGGCGGCCGCTCGTAAGCCGGCCCTTGGCCTGGCCCGCCTGCCGCCAGCCGCGCGAAGCCGCCTCAGCAGCCGGGACGCCGCCATGGCCTCCAGGACGCCACCGTCGCCGCCATCTTGGGATGCCGGCTGGGTCACCTGACCTCCCCGCCCACCTCGGCAGCCACCTTCGCCGCGAGGGCGGGGCGGCTGGGGCGGGGCTTGGGGCGGGGCCTGGGACGGTGGCCCCGCCCCCGACCGGCTCAAGATGGCGAGCGAGCGGGTGGTCGCGGGCTGCTGGCGGTCCCCGCCCCTACCGCCCCGCCCAGCTCCGGGGGTGTGTCCCAGCCCGCCCGGGGCCCGCGCTCTGCGGGCTGGCAGGACTACTGGACACCGGTGAGTACTGCTGCGCCTCGTCCTCCGCGGGCCACCTGTGGCGCCCGCCCGCCAGGAGGAAGGGCTCCCTCCCGGCCTCGCCCGCCTCCCCGCGCTCCGGGCGCGCCAGCACCGGGTCCCGCCCCCGGCCCTAGGAGTCCCGGGCCCCCTCATTTCTTGGGTGGGCCCCTCCACTGTCCCATCCTGCCAAGAACTCTCCTTTTCTTTGGAGAACTTTGAGGCTGCTGGGGGGGGGGGGGTTGTGGTGTGTGAAGCCTTAACTTTCTGTCCGTTCTCTTGGTTCGCGCCAGTTGCGGTTCTGCAAGGCCCAGGCGGACCAGAAAGAGTTGCCGCTCCGAGGGTCTAAGCCGGGCCACACGGGTATGCTACAAGTGGCCTCCACACCAGGGGTGCCAGGGGTGAGGAAGGCCCGTGTAAATCGCCAAAATAGCTCCCTGTGATCTGGGCCTTTGGGGTCCTGGTCAGGGAGGAAACTACCCCTCTACCCTTACCATCTGCAGATTTCCTACCAAGAGCTGGTGTTGACTGAAAGGCTTCCACCGACCAGGCAGTGTTAAATCTTAAACCCTTTCCCTCTTTAGAGAGGGCAACTTTAGGGCTGGGGTTGTGGCTCAGTGGTAAGAGCGCTTGCCTAGCATGCAAGAGGCACTGGGTTCCATCCTCAGCACCACATAAAAATAAGATAAAGATACTGTGTCCACCTGAAACTAAAAAATAAATATTAAAAAATTTTAAAAAAGAGAGCAACTTTATTGAAGTAGCAGCACACTTGAAGGGGCGATAGAAGTAAGTAGGGAGCTCACTCTCTGGGGTTATATGGACCAGAATGAAAACCTTGCTCGCTATTTACTAGCAGTGTGATCCTGGGCCAGTTAGTGTACCACAGCAAGTACTAGTGACCATATTTGAAATTGGGCATCATAGCAGCCCACCTCAGAAGACTTGTGAGAACTGAATGTATAAAGGGTTTAATATGAAGCCTGTATGTAGTAAACAGTCAGTAAATATTGGCTGCCATTATGGTTATTAATATGAGCATTACTAATATTTAACTTTCTTGAGCCAGGTACAGTTTAAACCTGGGTTCTAAGAGCTGAGTAGTTTTACCTGTGGGCATCCTCAAGTCAAAGGAATGTATCATTTCCCTGGTACATGATGGTGAGTTGCCATCAAGGTGCCTTTCACTCATAGATATGATGTTTGGCCTAGCAGGAAAAACTTTTCTACCAGTTTCAGTTGTCTAGCCAACCCAAATCTCAGCAGCTTAACCCCACAGCATTTTATTATTTCTTTCATTTTCTGGTTTGACTGGGTGGTACTCCTGCAAGGATCTGAGTTCTCCAGGTGATGTTTCTGCTTGGCTTGGTTGGCCTTCTCATGGTGTGGTGGCCACAGGGAGTTGAACTTTCTTGCTGGTGGCTAGTTTCCTTCAGTCTTTTTTTTTTTTTTGTATTTATATGTGTAAAAGGGAAGTAAAAGAGTACAAAGGGAAAATTATGATTTCTCTTTGGCCTTATTTGAATATAAGTATTGGGTGTTTGAGATTTGTAGTAAAAAAAGGCTCATATACTCTTTAGCAGATGGCTGAAGACTTGCCCCAGTAAGGAAGTAAACCATCATATGGCTCTGAACATAATCACTCCTCAGGCAGGACAACTTTGGGAGTCTCTTCCGGCTTCTTGTATGGGTAGGGGTGGGAGCTACAAGGTGCTGTGCCTTATGACTTCGGAGTATAGTGAATCTAATAGCCAGTAGTAGGAGGTCTTCCCCTACCCCTCAACTTATTTTTTATTTTCATTTATTTGTATTTTTGGTTTAGTATTTTTGATCTTTTTAATTTTTTTATTTGTTCCTTTTAGATATACATGACAGTAGAGTGTATTTTGACATTATACATAACTGGAATATAACTTATTTCTAATTAGAATTCCATTCTTGTGATTGTACATGATGCGGCATTTCACTGGTGGTGTAGTCCCTCGATTTGTGCTGCCTTGTGTCTTATACTTGATGATTGGAGTATTTGGGTGGCATTATCAGACGGATTGACACCAAGAACTCTGAAGCCCTACTACCCTTTCCTGGCTTTCCATAACCTGTAGCTGGGTTGGCTTGGGTGGATCACTCGCCCATTCTGCTTATTTCTCCTCCTCCTCCTCCTCCTCCTCCTCCTCCTCCTCCTCCTCCTCCTCCAGGAATCAGGGATTGAAATCAGAGGTGCTTAACCACTGAGCCACATTCCCAGCTCTTTTTCATATTTTATTTTGAGATAGACTCGTGAGTTGCTTAGGGCCTCACTAAGTTGCTGAAGCTGGCTTTGAGCTTGTGGTCATCATGCCTTAGCCTCCCAAGCCGTTGGGATTACAGGCATGTGCCACAGCACCTGGCCTTTTTAATTTCTTTGGAAAATAGCATGATAGGTGATGTATCCTAGTGTTGGCTTGAGGATTAGATGAGATAGTACACATAAACATTGTAACCCAATGCCTGGCATAGTGGGTATTCTGTTCAGTAGTGGGTATTCTGTTCAGCTGCTACTATGTGAGGTATTTTGGATTACCTGCATTTTAAATGAAAAAAAAAAAACAACCCTGAGAATTAGACTAAATAACTTATCTAGTATGCCACAATTTGTAAATGGTAGAACTAACAATCAAATTCTGTTCCGTCTGACTCTTGTTCTTTTTATTCCATTGTGCAGATCAGTCTCACAAATATTCTTTTTAAATTTTTTTTTTGGGGGAATAGGATCTTTTTCTGTTGCCCAGGCTTATCTTGAACTCATGAACTATAGTGATCCTCCTACCTGAGCCTCCAAGTAGCTGGAAATGTCAGCACATACCACCACAACTCGCTATAAAGACTTAACCCAGTGATTGGGGGATAAGTGTCTGTTGTCCCCCTTGGGCACTTTTGTTTAAATGATGCAATGCTTCTTGGTTTAGGCTGTAAGTCCCTTCCCGCAGGGATGTAGGTCATCCTTTCTTATAACTCAATGTGCTGCATGATCTAGGTGCTCAATTAGTGTTGTTATGTTAACAATAATGGGTCCCTAGGTGTGATTCTTGATTAAGTTTGGTTAATTCATAAAAGAGAACATAATGAATGGGTGCCTTGTTTTTTTAAATCATTCAGAGTCTTCGGGCCATCACAGCACTGAAAAGATTTAATTTTAGGGAATTGGCTTGCTGAAGCAATCTAAATTCCTTCTCTGGAGAGCAGAAAGTGTGGGGGGATGGCCTAGCATATTGGTTTTCACGTAGCACTGCCTGTTGAAGGTGGAGCTCAAGAGTCAGCCTAAGGGGTTGAGGGTCTGTGAATGTTAGGGTTGCTTATAACATGTGAAGGCTGAAAAAGTATTATTGTTGGTAATGTTTGCTTGTCCAACTTAGAATTTAATGGATGAACAAAAGTGGGTGGGGAAAAAAAAACCATGAAAGAATCTATTGCAAATCTAGAGACCTGAGAGACTTGTCAACAAATTATAATATGTAGTTGCTATGGTTTGGATCTAGAATGTCCCCAAAGGCTCATATATCAAAGGCTTGGTCTCCAATTCAGCAATGTTCGAAAGTGGAGCTTTTAAGAAATGATTGGATCATGAGGCCTCTAACCTCGTCTGTGGGTTAATCTGTTGGTGGATTTATAATTTGAATGGACTACTTGGAGTTTGTAGAGACTGTAGGAGTTGTAATGGGGGGGGGCTTTGGGACTTTATCTTGTCCCCAGCCCTTCCCTCCCTCCCTTCTCTCTCTCTCCCTTCCTCTCTCCCTTTCTGCTGCTGTAAGGTGAGCAGTTTTCCTCTGCCATGTCCTTCTGGCATGATGTCAGTTATAACGTTTTTATAAAAGTTTCCCTGATGTTTTGACTTTGGAACCAGCCATTCAGAACTGAGACCTCTGAAAGTGTGCATCAAATATATCTTTCCTTTTCTCAGGCACTTTGTGCTAGTGGAGGAAAGCTGACTGATGCAGCAGTCATGTTTGGGCCCTTGGTTGCACTCTCCAGGGAAGGACGTCATAGAGATAGCTGAAGAGCACTGAGCTTGAGACTGGGTATTGGTAGCAAGAATTCTTGTTAATTTTGTTGGGTGTGATAATGGGTGCTATTTTTTTATTTGTTGGATGTGATAAAGGTGTTATCCAAAACAAACAAGCCTTCATGAGTGAAATGATTTGATGTGCGATGTTTGCTTTTAAATGCTGCAACAAATATTAAATAAAAGGTTGGGAGAAGGGGTCATGTTAAAAAATGGCTGGGGACTAGCCTCTCTATTTTTACATGTTTAAAAATTTTCCAAGAGATGTTTTAAAAATGAGGAACATCACATGATCAAGCACCAGCAAGGGAATTGGAAGTGGACTTTAATTCTGAAGTCATTATAGAGTTATAGATGCATCAGCTTCAAAAGAATGGCTCATAAAAACATTAGTATTTGGGGGAATGAGTGTTTCTTTTCAAATGCTTAGTTTTCAAAGGGTATCTGTGAAAGAGCTTGGAAGAGGGCATACTATGTATAACAAAAGCCAGGTGCCAACTGATATCTGGAGCCCTGGTGAAAACAGGCTCGGCCAGGCCAGTGGGATATGGACATATTCAGAGTCTTAGTGCTAGAAAGTACAAAGCATGTCCACCTTGAATGAAAGATGTCTCCAGAGCCAGGGCATTCCGGTCCACCTGCTTTGTTCCATGATTGCGAAAAGGCCCTTGTCAAGGACTATAACTAAGCTGCTGGCCTCCAGGCCAGAGGTATTTCATTAATTTGAGCCCAAAACTATTGGACTTTTTATCTGACTAGTATAAACTTGGATCAAAGATTGTCAGTTATAACGTTTTTATAAAAGTTTGCCTCTCAAGTGAAATAATTTGAATAGGATTGGCAACTAATTTAGTACTCTAATACTTGAGAACTAGGAGAAAAACTCAGATATCAGATTATTTTTTTTAATCAGAGATGGGCAAATTCTTTTCCATGAAGGGTCAGATTACAGCTGACTTTGGCTTTTCAGGTCTGAAGATCTCTGACACAGCCTCAGCTCTGTGGTTATAGCCTGAAGCAGCTATAAAGCTCACATAAATGACTGCATAGCTGTGTCCTCCAAGACTTTATCTACAAACATAGGCAGTAGGCAGATTGGCTTCCTGGGCAGTGGCTTGTGGACCCCTGCTCTAAGTCACGCTTGGCTTTATTCCCTTAGTGCTGCCATGACTGTTGAGCTGAGCCAACCTGACCAGGGCCTCTCCCAGGATCAGGGAGAAAGCTGAGTGTTGAACCAGGACTACCCTGTTCTGTTGAAAGCCCCTTGGCAAGTTGCCCACCTGAGGTCTCATCTGTCCTGTGTTAGTTGAGAATGAATGTGTCTTCTTGTTGGGATGAGCATAGCAGGGGACCAGAGTCACAGTGGGGGAAGCAGGTCCAGCTTTGTTCCCCTCCTGCTCTGGGCTGTTCACTTTGATTGCCCTTTATTTTACTTTTCTCCCACTTCTCCTTTGCCACTTAATTCCCTTCCTCCTTCTTCCTCTTCTTCCTTCTCTTTCTTCCCTCTGTGTATCTTTTTTTTGTGTGTGTGTTTGGTACCAGGGATTGAACTCAGAGGTGCTTAGCCTCTGAGACACATCCCCATCCACTTTTATTTTTTGAGACAGGGTGTCACTAAGTTTCTTAGAACTTTGCTGAGACTAATCTTGAACTTGCAGTCCTCCTGCCTCCTGCCTCCTGAGTCGCTGGGATATTAGGCATGTGCAACCATGTCTGGCTCCATCTGTATCTTTTAATTTTTTTTTTTCCAATTTACATTCAAGGTTATTATTGCTAAGTACAAGTCTTAGCCTTGTTATTTTGTTAAATTTCTTATGTTTATTTTGAATATTCCTTGATCTTTTATTTCTTTCTTATTTTTCATCTTTGTAGTTTGAATCTTTATTATATTAATAAGATTTTCTTTCCCTTTTCTCTTGTGTATCTGTTCTTCTTCTGAGCTTTATACTTTTAATGTTTTCATTGTAGTAACTCTCTTTCTTTCACTTTTTGATACAGGAGTCCAATTAGTATCCAATAATTGGGTCAGGTGGGCTTGAATCTTCAATTTTTGCTTGTGTTGGAAAGTCTGTTTCTTCCTTACTTCTGAAGGATAGCTTTGCTTGAAACACAACTCCTTACTTGGTATTTTGATTCTTCTCTGTGGAAGTGGAGCCCAACACTGGGCTCCTCTACTCGGCCATCTTCATAGAAACTTTTTATTAACTTTTTGGATTGAAAGGGGAATTTATTTGCCAGGAAAGATGATCACATCATATTTCTTCTCAAAACAGTGCATTTCTTCCTCTTTGCTGATTGGTTTCAGGGGTGCAGTCCATGGTTGACTGACTCCATTGCTCTGGGTTTGAGGTGAGGCAGCACATCGTGGTGGGAGGGTGTGGTGGACCAAATCTGCTCAGGGCAGGCTAGAATCAGAGAAGGTCCTGGATTTTTCATTTCCTGTGAAGCCAACAGATGAACATTAGCAATTCCTTGAAATTATCTCTGTTTGGAAAAGAGTTGTAAATGGCTATCTTCCTCACAAATAAGAATAAAATCACATCATAAAATTTTTAAACATTTTTTGATAGACATAAATTTTGTAACAAACCTAGGTATTGGAAGAGGAAATGTTTTTCATCTTCAAAAAGCCCATTAGTCTTAACCCTGATGAGAAGAAGAAAAGAGGTGAGGGTACATGGTTGGCTACCACGTTTGATAGTCAATCACCCATGAAACCAGTGTCCCTCCAACTTTTCCAAGGTGCCAGGACTGCAGGAAATGCTAGGCACAGAGGCATGAAGAAGCCTTGGGACCACCTCCTGAGATGCTCCCTGCCTAGAGGGGTGGCAGACAGTAAAGGTGGTACAGACAGAGATAGGAGAGTGAGGCAAGAGCTAGGGCACCAGGAAGACAGGGGGACTGTGCGCTGAGAGGAGGTGGGGGTGTGACATTGGAGTGGGGTGACGCTGAGGAAGGCAGCTCTCTGGGCAAAATATGCACAGAGGTGGAGTTTTGAGACAGCCTGCCCTGTTAGATGAGGCTTGATGAGCAGGTGGGAGACTTGGAAATAAGGGGTGTGTGGGAGATAAGGAATAGGAGGAGACTGGGTGATAGGACTGATGACTGTCAAGGGAAGAATCTGCTCCACCAGCTAGATGTTTTGCTGGAACTTAAGTCTTAGTAAGGCAACCCTGGCTGTGCTACAAAATCTATTGTTTTTTTTAGGACTAATGATATGGCAATCCGTGTTCTGAGTGCTTCTAACATTTTAATTTAAGTACAAAACCCCTATAAGACAGGTATTTTTAACTTCATTTTATTGCTCAGCAGGCTCAAAAGGGGCTCAGAAAGGCTAAGTAACTTGCCCCAAGTAACCCAGGTAGTGAGTGGCAGGGGTGGAATTTAAGTCAGAGACTGAAGGTAGAATTCATCTTAGCCACTCTTCTTTGGACGACTCATCATTCACTCATATTTATGCATGCATTCATTCATTCACAGAACTAATGTTTATTGAGGGCCTGTTAAGTCTCAGAACTACATAGGCATTGTGGACACAGTGGTGAGTAAAAAAAACCCTGGGTTCTCCTCTCATGGAGCTTTGAGTCCAGCAGCAGAGAAGGACATTAAACTGGTGAATATAAACTAATGAGATAATTTCAGGTGCTGTGAAGGACACATAGCAAAGCCAATGTGATGGAAAGTCCCAGTGCAGTGTGGCTGGAGGGATGCAGGCACTGCTTGCTGTGACTACCTAAGGCTTCTCCAAGCTCTGAGAGAGGCTCTTGAGTTAAGATTCAAGTAAAGACAGAGATTGTCACATGAAGAGCTAGAGGAAGCGCCCAGGTGTAGTTCTTCCCTGTCAAGGAATAGCTGGAAGGCCTGTGTGTCTGGAGTGCTCTCAGTGAGAGACCCTAGAGGTGGGAGGAGAAGGTGGGGCCGTACCACTCGTGGGCCTTAAGTCTGTCTCAAGGTGAAGTGTCTGCTTTTTAAATTTTTTAAACAGTGCTGGGGATCAAACCCAGCATCTTGCACATAATAGGGAAGTATACCCCTGAGCTACCCAAGTCCTGAAGGCCTTGCCTTGTATTCAGGAGTCATGGGAAGTCACTGGGGAATTTTAACCAGGGGAGTGACGAGAGCTGAGATTCAAGAAAGGGTGGGCTGGTGGAGAAACAAGCCAAGAAAGCCCAGGGTGTTCCTGGGATCCAGTCAGGGGTGGGATACCATAAGGAAGACAGGCAGGAGGGCAGGGAATGGGGTTGGTAGCTGTCCCTGCTGGCAAGGGAAGACTCAGCAAAGACTGATCTTGTGGGAAACTGGTGCAACACCTCCACTCCCTCCAAATTGGGTTAGGTGCTCCTCCTCCTTGTTCCTGAAATGGCATTCTGTCTTGGGTCATCTTCTAGCAGCATTTTAAAGTACTGTCATTCCATTCATTAATACTGTGTGGACTATTGCACTCACCTTCTCTTTCTCTGTCTAACTGGGTGGGTTGGCAGGAATATTGGGGTGTGTAATGTCAAAAGTGAAGCACATGAACTGCTTGAAGATGTGGAGTTCTCGCCTAGCAGGTAACCTGAGCAAATGCTTCCCATTGACCGCCAGTGTAAAAGTCAGAGTCATAAATAATGATGGGTTTTGGAAGCCCTGATTAAAGCCACAAATCAAAGAGGAATTTCCATGTATGCATGGTGTAGAGAAGATGGCTGCTCATGAGTTAAGTTGGTCTTTCAGCTAGCCCATTGCCTAGTGCTAGTAATAACCATCAGTAGCCCTCAAAGATTTGCAATATAAAACATTATGTGTTGGACGGATCTGCTCATATGAGAACTAATAAATCAACGTGGATCTTGTTAGAGAATGACATTTATATAGAGGAAGTTTGCCTGTGCAACTTGCCGTTGAAATTTAGTTAAGTCAACAAGGATCTGCAGTCTTGGGGGTCAGTTCCCCTACAAAAGCCAGTAATGAGTCAAGAGTATTCTTTGTCTTTTAGATGGGTTAAATTTATCTGGTTTAGCTCATAAAGGTAGTCCCAATTAAGGAATTTGCATTAATACTTGTAAGCCTCTTAGTGAGAAGAACAAAACCATGTTACAACCATTTTAAGTAACAAGGGAATTGTTTTACTCAAGTTTCCTTCAAATCATGTAAAACCTTTCAAAGAGTTGTTCTTCAAAGATGGCCATTGATACCCCCTAAAACTTATTTATATAAGTTCTAGTTAGTACATTCTTCTTTTAAAAAAAAATACTAGTTTTGTAAATAGGGCTTACCAGCTTCTTGGCTACCCATAACCAATCTTCTGACAGTTTGAGTTGGACATGACATAGTGGACCACGTCTATTATGTGTTCTCCATCCAGAGTTCCCCTAGCACTGTGTCAGAGACAGAATATTGGGTCATATGGATGATTGGTCTGGCCCAGGGTGTCATATCTCATCCAGAGTTATGGTGCCAGGATGACATGTTGAATGGAGAGTCGTAAATCCTGGGAGTGCCTGGAGAAGGGGTTCTTGATGAAAATGTTTTCTGGGATGGATGTGTCCTCGTGTGCTGCCTCCAGCTCCAGCCCTGTTCATGTCTTGAGACAGTAAAGAATATCATGGGGTATGTTTTATTGTGTTTAGTTTTTCTTACTTTTCACTTAAAACAGTTTTCGTGTGGCTGTTTAGTCAGGGCGTGGTGGTGTTCTGTAAAGTCTCCAGTGTCTCTGAGCCATTTGAAGGTAGCAGACTTGCCTCTGCTGTGCTCAGGCCATTGTATGGAGTGTTGTTCTCCCTTCCCCAGATCCTTTCTTTTCCCATGTGGAAGATGCTCACTTGACCTTCAAGGCGCACTTGGTATCCTGCTTCTGTTGGAGAGATGTCTCCATCCCTCTGCCCTCCTCCCAGTGAGCCTGTCTCCTCCTGGCAGTTTCCCATGGCTCTTGCCATTGTGGCATTATGGGTTGTTGTGCATGAGATGACTTTTATTCCTCGGGAGCTTTCGGAATCTGGGGCCCTGTCCATTTGCCTCTGGATCCCCAGTGCTCTGTTGGGTTGTGGTTTGCTGTCACAGTTAACCACAATGGGATGGTTTGCTACTAACAGGCTTTCTGCTCAGACTAATCTTTTGATTCTTTTCTTGCTGTAAAATAATCTATAACATTTCTCTTCTTTCTCTTTTTGTTAGATTATGTCTACTGTGCTTTGAGCCTGTGAAACACATTCACCTAACATCAGACTTAGAATATTAATTTATACTTAGCCTTAGACAGATTGATGTCTCGTAAAAAGCAGGCACAAACTCAGGGGTTCAAAGTGTTTTTCACTACAGCCTTCTTGTCTGATTTATTTTATGTTCCAGATTGTTTTAAATGATGAAGGTACTGACAGTATTCATTTATTGTGGTCGATAGCCCTTGAGTGACTGGTTACCATAGAGGAGGGTAAATCCTATTTCTGTATGGTAGGATTCCCAAGTATGTTTTTCTGGTGGACATTTTAATCAGAGAAGGGCTTTGGTTTGTTTGTTTGTTTTTTAAAATCATTCACCTGGCATCAGGTGTTATTTTTTGTAAACAGGACAGGCAGGACCTACGGATCCTGATTTTGGTTATATGAGCTCTGAATCACCTTGTTCGAATTAGATGAGTTAGATGGTAGAGGTGAGCTATGTCTTAGCTATTGGAGTTTTAGACTTGTACTTCCTGTTGGAAACCCGTAGCACTGGACTATAGGGATGTTGGGCACAGTTCAGGGAATCTGGGCAGCCTGTATGTGTGCAGCACAGTGGACTAGGGATGCTGGCAAGGGCCACAGACCTGCATGTCACACTGATACTTCTTCTAGGTCCGTCTACAACTGTCCTTTGCTAATTTAAATTATTAATCCTTTTTTTTTGGTAAAATCAGTGATGTCCCATGTAAACTTGCCAGTGAACCTAAATGTGGCAGTTTATTATATCATGGATGCAAATGAAAGAAAAACATGGTCAATATTGGTTTACTTTATACTTTAAACTGGACCAAGAAAGCATGAAATTATTATTAGAAATGATTTTCTTCAGAAAACTTTACTTCTCTGCATTATTTTGGGCTTTCATGAATGGAGTTGGTAATTCCCCTCTCACCAAATGTAAAAAATACAATGCAAACAATTTGAACAAGGAATGATGTATATGCTATTTCATATTCCATTCCTGACATGAACCTTAAGATTCCTGAGGTTCACGTGTAGCCTAGAGTTGTTGGGTCCTAGAACAATGGACTGCTTGTGATTCTACCATGTGGCCCTAGACCCTTTATTCCTGTCAGTAGCTACCAGATAATATGTCATCTTAGCAGTGCCCAGAAATGTATTCTAGAAAACCCTTTAGAGAGCAGGACTCATTTTATGTGCTACTTTCATTGTCAGGGGACACAGCAAACTAGCTTGGCATTTCTTTCCATTCCTTCCTCCACTGCACAACTTTTATTGAGTGCCTGCCATGCCAGGCATAGCAATGAGTTGATCTAGATTCTTGATCTGGGGGTGAGGGAGTGGGGAGTGGGCACAGGTGATAAACAGTAAACAGAGCAAGTAAAGTTGTTTTTTATTTTTTTGTTTTGTTTTGCTTTAGGAGGTGAGGACTTCTCTGGAAAAACTGAAAAGTAGATCTGGGGGTACAGATGGGGGACTTGCAGTTTCAAAATAAGGTGGAAGACCTCCCTGAGAGGAGGATGCACAAGTAAAGATTTTAAAGAGAGGACATGACGTGAGAAGACATCTCAGAGAGGAGAGTGCCAGTCCATGGGAACAGCCAGTGCCCAGGATCTTGTCCGGGAGGTGACTGAGTGTGCGGGCAGAGCCCTGAAGTCTGGTGTAAGTGGTGATGGAGAGGAGAGGAGGTGGGAATTCCTTGGTAAGCAGGGCAGGTAACCAGTGCAGGTAACCAGTGCAGGACACCTTTCTCCTCCAGGTGCTTCTCAATAGGGTGATTTTGTCATACCTCCTACCCCAGTGACATCTATTTCTGGAGGTAGTTTTGATTGTCACAGCTGGGGGAGGGTGCTCCTGGCACATGGTAGATAGAAGCCAAGGCTGCTGCGGAACATCCTACAGTGCAAGGAACGCCTCACATCAAAGAAGGTCAGTAGTGCTGAGGCTGAGAAACCTGTTTGAATATTACATAGTTCATAGGCTGTTGATTGATTTAGTTTGTCTTTGAAGACTTGGCCAAAAAAATTAAAAAATAAAAATCATGGGAAGAGGTTATTAGTCACCATAGTTACAATTGACATTGAAGCTAATGTTGGCTATTTTCATTCATTGTGAGGAAAGAAAGTCCACATCTTGCTTATACATTTTAGTAAATCCTGGTGTTTTTAAGGAGTAATTAAAAAAAAAAGAAACTCATATACCATTTATAAGTAAGTAGTGATAATCTAATTTGAACTCAAGTAGGATCTTAAGATTTTGAAAGGGTCCAGGATATTGATCCACACAAGGGAATATGTTTACTTATGCAGAAAAAAAAGGATTTTCAGTACTTAGAATAAAAGCTATTTGCATATAAATATGAGATTATTATTAAAAGTAGTTTTCTTGATTTGCATCCAACCAGATTTTTTAGAAATCAGTTATTTGTGTGCCCCTTTTATAATTTTTACCTTGTCCATATATTACCTATATTTTTCTTTATATAAAATAATTTCTTTAATTTAAAACCATTTGGGGAAACTTCTATTCATTGCTCTAAGTGAAACTTAACACAATATACCATAAAACAGAAAAAAAAAACATTACTAAGTTCTAGGTAGATGCAATTGCCTTCAGTGATTCTGAATAAGAGACTGAATTCAAAGGCAGATTGCTAGTCTTAGGGGAAATGTGTGGGACATGCTGGCATCAAAGGAAACTTGCTTTTACTTTATTTCATCTTATAATTGTCACAGATTTTGTGCCATTTTTTTTTTTTGCAAAAAAAGTAAGGTGTGGTCATTATGTGAAGCTTTTTTGAAAAAATGGTGCTGGTATTACTTAGTTTATTATTAAATTACGTCAGAACTAGTTCTGATTCAAGGTCTCTCACTCCTACTAATTATACAGTTATTTCTCTAATACTTTTTCTTTAAATTGTCTTTGGTGCAAACTGAGGATGCATGGGAATACTGTGAATATATGTTAAAATCGAGTACTCCAAATTGATGCACATCATTTCTTCATAAGGGTTAACTGTGCTTTTCTGGTCTGAAAAAAAATAACATATTAGTTATTATTGATTTGTGTATAATAGTTGAAATACTAATGATTGAGAAAATTTACCAAAGTTTTTCCAAGTGGACTTGGAAAATTTAAACTTTTGTAATTTTTTTGCACTGTTCCCATTGGTTTTGTTATCAGACACCACCTTTTGTGCCACTCACTGTTAACACTGCAGCCTCTGCACAGACCACTCACTTGGCTTCCAGTACACCAACAACTAGCTCTGAGAGTTGCAGGCTCATGGTTCTCACATCCTTATGATAGTACTAACTCTAACTAGACTGTTTCTGTCTATAGCTAAGACTTGAGTTCCTTATTCAGAAATACAAGGCTAATAATAGCACCTCCTTCAAACATATGATATTTTGAAAGCACTTAATTTTTTTGCAAAGGTTTTTTCCAAGCTATTTGTCATAGTTCCCTTCCAAGATAGAGACTTTTGGTGGGTGTATTTCTTAACAACATCTAAACAATATGAAGTGTAAAATATGCTATGCTTTGAATTTGCTGACATTTAGAACACACATTCAAAAATATTTAAAACACTACTATATTTCCAAAATATTTATATGTTTAATATGTATTCATAAAAACATCATATACACTAATTTTATCATTCATATGTATATGTTATGTGTATAAATTGTTGCTACTAAATGTAAATGGTTTAAAGTCATGCATATTTAAATGCTTCTAGGTGATTTTTCTCCTTATAATTTGTTTTCTAAAAAAAAAATGAGACTGGGCTAGGGCTGTAGCCTCATTGTGGAAGCCTTGCCTAGCATATGCACAACCTTCAGACACACACACACACACACACACACACACACACACACACACACAAAAGAAAAAAGAAAATGTGACCAATAGGTGTGTATGGACACTGGGACTAGCTTTAAGGAATTCATTCAAGACTTAGTGAAATACTCTGAACCTAGCTACTTTAAATGCCTTTTTAAAGTAGTAGTATTGATATAATTTCTGTTAAGAACATAATACCTACCACATTTACACTTTCCTGGGGACTAATTATGAAAGATTATTTTTTTATCACCATATTAATTTTCAGATGAAAACATGAAAGTGGAATCACAAACTTGTGCTGTTAACATCTAGTAAAAGTAAATGTAATTTAAATCTATAATGCATAATTTTTAAAGGGAAGTAAATTACTGCTTTTATATGGCTTGGCTTGTATTGATAAAAATTGACACAGAGGACTTTTTAAAGTTTAATTTCCAAATTCAACTTTGAACTGCCTCACAGCAATCATTGCTGGATAAAAATTGCTGTGCAAAATCAGCCATAAACTATGTATTATATATACATTTAATATAAAGAGAATTCTACAAATCATAATATATTAATTAGCTACATGATAGAGCAAGCTACAATTAGATTACCTATTTTACCAATTTAATTTTCACAGTGGCAGCTAATTTAAAGGAAGGATTTTCTCTTCAAGCTTGTTTTTTAGAAATTGTTGTGTAAAAAATATTAGTCTGGGTTTTAAAGCAATCTTTTCTCCTTCCCTTCCTCCCTTGCTTTCAGAGAGAAAGTTTGTCTTTTAGTAGCTAGAGATAGAAATGCATATTTTAAAAATATTAATTATAAACTAGAGGATTAAAAATAGTGGAACAAAAATATGAATCTGAGTTTTCAAGACTAGCATCAGATATTTACCTCGTTATGCTATTTTCAGGATGCTTTTGGAACCCATGTGAGTTCTATGCATTAGGGTGAGAAAGAATATAGCCTACAGGTGCTGGGATGTACTCAGAACACAGAAATAGAAATGGAACCCCACTTATTACAGGTTTATATTAGTTTTTGTACTCATCTACTCAAAAGACGATAATTTCGCTTTAGAACAGAGAGAGTGCAAAGACATAAAGATTGTTGGTCCAAATAATAAAGTGGGCCTTAACAAAACTTTAGAAAGAAAACATGGAAAAATATTTATATGGTTATTATTTTAGACTGATGTAAAAATGACCATGAAGAGACTCACTAGAAAGAACAAGTGACTCAGTTGTGTTAATGCTGATAGATTCTATAACCAATAACTCTGTCTGATGTCAAGCAATTCAGTGTTCACCTCATCATCAGACTGTGTCCAGAACATTCAAAGCCCTAGAACTCAATAGATTTGACAACAAAATAGAAATCTGAGGAATGCTCACTTTCTCTTTGTTAGAACAATTTTCATTCAGAGGAAGAAATGGCTTTTTTAATGAACTTAGAAAAATAAAGACAGAGAACACATGACTTTTTACATGACACATAGTAATATTTTGCCTGTCTTCTATTACTCATACTTGTTACTGATCTTTCAGATTTACACATTTCTCCATTTATGTAGGGAATTAAGAATGTATAAAAGTCTTTCCCCATCTCTGTTAGATTTAACAATGTTTGGGATTCCAAGAGATAGATATCTGATTATTCCTCAAAAGCAATTTGTCAGAAGGAATTGTGTCCTCAAATATCATTGTAGCTTTTAGAATTCTCCTTCACTCTTCTACCAGTAGATCTTTGGTTAGTTTATTGCAGCTCTTTGATTAGTTTATTGGGAAGAAGCTTGCTATTCTTACTTAGTCTCTGTTTCCATGTTTTCCCAACCACAGTCATTTGGGAGACAGGAACAAGGAGTGGGAAGGGAGCTTTAATTTTATTGCTAAACTAATGTGAAAGTTCAAAGAAGAAACTTACAAGTCTCTCATACTAAGAACACAGAGATTAAGTATACTCATCAAGTTTTTGCTTTGTTTAGTTTGTTTGTTTATTTGTCTGGTTTTTGTTTCATTTTGGATCCCAGCTAGTCAACATTATTTTTTTTAGGTTGGAGGTGATTTTTTAAATCAACTCATTTAGGATATTAATTATTATGAGCATATTTTTTTTAAGATTTGTTTACCCATAAGCCAGATTACAGAAAATGCAAGCAGAATAAGAATAAATGTGAATTTTTCTTATTAACAGTAAAACAATTTAATAAGAAACTCCCAAAGTGAAGGAGTTCACCTTTCTACACCCTAAAGGATGAGCAGCTACCTTTTCTACCCAGTAAGGAGCTACTTTTGACCCTACTGAAATCATTCCAGGAACCTGCTAGTGTCTACTCATTAACAAAGACTTTCCCCGCCCCCACACCATTCCCATCCAATGGCTGGCTGCCTGATCTGCATGCAATATTGTCCTCCAGCATGAACAATTTACAATGGGCACTTTATTTCTGCAATTTAGAGAGAGAAAGAGAGAGAGAGAAAGAGAGAGAGAAACTACTGATGCAAAATATATTTTCCCCCCTTTCTAATGGATAAGTAATAATGAGGAGATTTCTGAAAAGCTGTCCAGGGTGCCTGTCAGTGCTGGCAAAGTTTCTGACCCAGAGAAATATATTCACAAGCAGCTCCTGTGATTATGAGTTACAGGCCCCTTTGGAGAAAGCTGCTCATAGAAGCACCAGAGAAATTGTAAAACTAGTCTAAATATTTGGCACATAGAATTCACTATCCATTCATACATACAGTTTTGCACAGGAGAAAATATATAAAATTATGTTTTGAGTTAAATTTAAAACAACATATATGAAATATATGGTTACAAGAACTCTACAATGAAATGCTATTTCAGTAGGTGCCAAAGGGCTGGAAATCAGTAAATGGATGTAAATTAGATCAGGCTTTGGCACCTTGCAAATCCATATTCTCATCAGCCCCCATCCTTGTGCTCCAATTTAACTTGATTCTGAAGATCCTCTTTGTGGTCTGATTTGGAAACTATTTCCTCTCTTTTGAGAGGAGAACAATAAGGGAGGAGGGAAGGAATATGTGAAGAAAGGTAACAATAATTCACTTGAATTAAGGGATCATTTTGCTTCATGTTTCCTTTCAGTCCTTCCTGCCCTTGCACAGGTCTTGGCAATGGTTGCTGTTTCATTGCCAATTTAGTGAAGGCAGTGGGCATAGTGCTAGAGTGGAGAGCAGTAGTATAATATTTCCAAATGAGAACTGTTTGTCAAACACCAGAAATCAACAGAGAAAATTAGGAAAATAAGGCTCTCTGCAATTATTATTATTTTTCTACCAGTAGTTAAAACAACTGTGATAACTCACACCTGGGCTTTGCTTCGCAAGAGATTTCTCTTAGCAAGGATGGTTCAGCAGCAAGAGCCTCTAGCTGATTCCCTTGGGAAAACTCTGGAACTTGGGCATAACTTTACCTGGGCAGTCTTTCAGAGTGCTGTTCACTTTGCAGAATTTGTCTCTGATAAGCAAGGAGATGTGCATTTAGCAAGGTAATTTAAGATTTCTATAAGATTATACACACTTAAATGAAAATCATTAATGCCATGTTTATATAATTTCCACATACACAGTAAGTTTCTTGAATAAAAATCAATTAAAGTGGCAATTTGCCGTTCTGTAGAAGAAACATCTGGTTGGGTGAATGTGATTTCATTTATGAATCAGAAGTTTGGGCACTGTACAGACACAATCAGAGATAATTTTATGACATTATCTGAGCTTATTTGTGATTCATTTTAAAACACAGGCAAATATCCAATTATGATTGTGGACTGATAGTGACATAGTAATAATTTTGTCCAGTGAGGAAATCATGTAAATAGTAATGGGATAAATCACATAAAACTAATTTGTGTCATATTTACAGTCTGCTGAGTACCTCTATATGTATGACGTCATTTGATTCTCATAATAATCATGTGAAATAGACAAGGAGAAATTTTCATTTTTATAGTTGAGGAAACTGAGGCCAAGAGAAATGTATAAAACTCAAACTTTACCTAAGGTCATCTGATTGCAACTCTGAGGCTCATTTCCACTCATTGTGCATAGGAGTTATGCTAACCTGAAGGAAAAGTACTTTGATGACTAGTTGGACTTATTACTCTTAGTGCAGAGGTAAGAAAGTGAAAGGAAAAAAATCTATCCTCACAGTTTAAGCTCTGCTGTAGAAGAATTACAATATGTGTTTCTGAGTATAGATGAATACAATATGCATAAATATAAATGTACACTTTTCCATTTTGGGTGTGGCCATGCTGCACAGACTGGATCAGTATTCAGATGTGGTTGAAAACTCCCTGATAACTCTAGTCTTTGGACACTTTATACATAGTCTACATCACAATAGTGAAGTTAGTTACCATTATCCTCTCATTATCCTTTGAGAAAATGCATAATAGAAAGGAGAAAGAAGCAGGAACTGTATTGAGTATCACCAGTCATTTCCAATATGTCCTGGAAAAGAGATGACTTGGAAAGACTATCACATCTGAAACTAGAATTTCAATTCTCAGTTTATACTGGAAAATCAGGGTAAATTATTTCAATGTATTTATTAAGATAACCTTTTCATTAGTAAAAGTTCTATAAATACATGAAGCGTGCAATGTGTAATAGTACTCTGAATGTACTGTGAAATTCAGACTGAGTGGAAATTTAGTTTATTACTGGCTAATAACTTTTTTTTTCTCTAGAAGTTCAATTCAGGAAACCAAGAAAATAAACTTAACATGTATGTGCCTAGCAGCATGTAAAAACAAGCAGTACTGCCCTTTACAGAAGTATGGAGATGATAGCAAAGAATTCAGATGCCACAAAACATGGTTAGTTTCATAGGCTTGGTTCTTAATTCCTGCCATTTTTTTATGCTTCAAGAATATAACAAAGACAAAGTGAACGGGCAGAGATTAATGCAAGAAAAGTGGCTGTTTCCCAAACATTCCACCTTTTTATCCTGCTGTCTAGAAAACGAATTGAGGTTTCAGAAACTAGCAGTGGTTTTGCATTTGTCTTCATTAGGAAGTGTATTTGTAAAACAAGCCCCAAATTTTTGCCATTCATGATTCCTGGCCACGGGGTAAGATTCTTCTGTGGTGCAATCTTCAATGTATGTAAGCCAGAGGATCATTTCTTATCCTGAGCACAAGATGTGGCTAAGACTCAGCTGAAACCACCCCTCCCACACTCTCCACTTCAACAACAGCAGCTCATTATCAGAAGCACGTTGTAAAGGGCGGTGCAGGCACAAAAATCAATCTGATTGCCTGTATAGCTCTGCAAAATCATTCCTAGGGAGGAGAAAAAAAAATGTCTGAGAGTAAGGAGAAAAGGGCTGGGAGGGTGGAAAAGAGCAGGAATGAGGACCTAAAGCCTCGCAGGTCCATAAGGACTAAGGTTTAATGGCTGAGTGCTTGTTTTGAACTGTGACCTGAGGTTTGGCTGGGCACTAACAGTGGCATGCCTCATCAGCCACTGTCATAGCCACCCCAGGGTATCCCTCCAGCAGGGAGTCAGCTCCATATCCTGAATTCTCAACTAGCAGCTACCCACTGCCTCCTCTGCACGCACTGCTGAGACCCTGCCGAGAAATCAGCATGTAACCCAAGGAAGCATCCTTTCCTCTGGAATAAAAATTAATATTACTTGTCATATTTCATGTCTGAGCTCTTTTCATGCTTTATCCTCTGGTAATGAGGGCTAAATTACCAATATTAGTAGATTTTCATGGCTAGCACAGAAAGAGCTGTTACCAGAATAAATGTTTGCCTTGCTTCTGTTGGACACAGGCTTTCCTAATGCAGCTTTGCTAATTATTTCTAAATAGGCAATAATCTGCATCCCCTAGTGCTGGATAGTGGATTGGCCACGTACCTGCTATTTCCCTTATTCACATGTTTTACAACTTTATCAACTACACTAATTACACTCTGAGCACTGTTTAAAATTTTCTGTTAATAGAGATACAATGATGCACCAGAGGATGTGTATTTATGGCATAATTGCACCTCTGTTCCTACCATGCAGTCTCCAATTAGCTGTCTACGGTGGCACAAGCAGCTGCCTGATATTCTAAAGCAGTGAAACATCTGCACAGCGGATGATATGCTCACATGGATTTTTTTTTAAGCCTAGGAATTCACACCCAAGGGAGTGCAGACAAATAGGAGCCTGCCATGTGTAGGGATGATTAGAAATCCTCATCATGGCAACATTGGAGCAGCCATGTCAAAGAGTGAGGGGACACATCTAGATGAAGGCACTAAAAACATTTGCCATTTTTTTTAGCTTCAGTCTTCCAAACTTCCCTCCCTCCCCCTTTCTCTTTTTCATATTCTTCTCTTTGCATCTAAAGCCAACCAAAACAGCAGGTGAAAAGGCCAAAGTCTGCAGCCATGCAAGGCATATGACACATGGGATTCAGTGTTAGGAAAAACAGTGAGCAATCAGAAATGCTAGACCCAGGAAATGTGCAGGGCCAGGAATGAGTGAATGAGTGTGTGTGTGTGTGTGTGTGTGTGTGTGTGTGTGTGTGTGTGTTGCTAGAAAAATATTCTAATATTATTAATTTTAGTGGTGGGTTGTATTAAGAGCAAGAGGCAAGATAGAAAATAAATACTAGACAGCATAAAACAGTTGAGGTACCTTAGTCAAAAGATGACACCTAATTTAAAATTTCCTTTTAACCTTCATTAACAGTTACAATTTCTGCATGAACAGTTGGCTAGCACACATTAGTGAGAGTAGCAAAGGCACACAAATGTCTTCTAGTCTGATATTGAATATATTTCTTAATGGCTGCTTCTTTGATAAGCCTGCTTATATGAGGACACTGCATGGATGTGTTTAGCCACATCTAAAAAGGAGTGTAAAACCCTATAAAGAAATATTTGGGAAATACAAAAACACGTTATTATGTTTCCTAGGACTGTATTGATTTGTATATTTTATTAATTATACTAGTTTAGAAATAACATTGCTCCTTGTCTAGATTTGACTACACAGGTTTCAAAGATGAATCTTATAGTTTTATATGTTTTGCTTTACATGTTGCCTTAATTTCTAGATGAAAATACTCAAGTTTAAGTTATTAATTTAAAATTATTCTTCCAAATAATTATTTTATCATATGATTGAGACAACACTTCACAATTAATAACAAAGACATATTTAAAAGTATTTAATTAGCAGAGAGCTAAGAGGTTAAGGGAGCCACTAGTAGTGAAATAATTAGAGATAAAATGCTTTAATATAGATTCATTATAGGTAGGAGCAAAAATGTAACATATGTGCTAAATTATAAGAGTACTGCAAGCAACGTGAATTGCATGAAGGGTCAAATCTAATCAGTTAAAATCAACTCGTGTTCTGTGTCTACAGCCCCATTGGAAATATGCTAGGCTGTTCTTACCTGTGTAACATAGCATCACTTTGGACTGCTACCTCAGAACTTCTTAGATGTCATGGTAAAGTCCAGATTGTTCTATCATCACTGAACTTCTCTTGGGAAAAAATACCAAAAGTATACATTTAAAAAAAATTATTTATTTCAATCCTTTGAAAAATGCTCTAATTAAAAGGAATATTTAAGAACATGTTTAATATGTATATATTCATATATGTCTATACACATACATACATAAAGACTGGCAATTTTTCCAAAATAGTTCCATAAAACCAGATACTTATAATATACAATCTCAAAATTGGATTTGGGTGTTTTAGAAATAGGGATGTGTAATTCTCAATACATTTAAAATCACTTCATGCAATTCTAGTAACAATTTTAAGAAAGGATCATTTTGAGTTAAAGGACTATATTAGCCTTATTTAGATTAATGGTAGATAATCCTAAATTCACTTATTCTAATTTACCAACACCCTAGACCATTTGGTACATGAAGATCAATATTTCCGTCAGCCCTCTCAGACTCCTGGCTTTTATCAGACCATGCACTAAGGCACCTTATAGTGTTTACCAATGAAGTCATATGATGTTATGCTAACAGTGAAAAATTCTTTCCCTCTATTTAACACTTCAATAGCATGAGAATTAGTTATTTATTCAGTTCCAAAAGAGAAACTGAGACTTGCCTTTTGCCTCTGTATCCTGCAAATAAATTCTGAGTACAATTGGATAGTGGCTACATAAACACTTCTTGTCATGACTCTGGTCTGTGGGTCTCATCGTCCCTCAGCATACCATATTTTGTACAAGCCTTATATTAGAGTAGTATGATACTGAAGATCTACCATCCACCACATCTGTCAGCATAAGGACAGAGTTTATTTGATAAACAAGTCATTTTTGGGAACTGCAGATGCTCCCACTGTGAAGTATTAAATGTGGCCCCACTTAGATACATAGAATGGGGTTCCAGTCAACTGAACGCAGGCTGATAAGCTCTGCACAGCTCAGAATGCTGTTTGCCCACATACTAATGTTAAACAAAAGAACCGCAGACTGCAGAGAAAGGATGCGGGTCAGACCAGTAAATTGCTTAAACCCTTAGGCAGCCTTCTGAAAAGAAAAGGCATGAAAGAAGCTGATATGAGCTTTTATGCAGAATTGTTCTGTTTATTATCCCTGTTAAGGAAATGAAGGCAAGTGTCTTGTTAAACTATATATTCCCACTAAGACAAGAGGACTGACTCTCTCTAAACAAGATGCAATATGTCACTGGTCATCACTTGATAAACCACACATCTCTTCTATATTATTTCTAGATTATGAATACAATAAAAAAGAAAATAATAAAGCTGTACACATCAAAACCATAAAGGCTGTTATACTATGTCCTAGTATTACACTACCTGATTTGTCACTGGGCATTCCAGGCTAATAACAATCTGTCATGGAAGAAATCCATTTTGTATAAAAATTTCACTATCTTCCATTAAAACTTTGTTAGTTTTCAAATTGTGATGACTGTATTTCAAATGAATTGCTGATACAGCTTAACAATAAAGTCAGAATAAAATATATCATTGTGGCAACACGTAAACTTACCCTGAATAGGGAAGGGATATAATTTATTAGTAAAATTCTCCAGCAGATAACATGACAGTCAGTATTGAATCTCCTCATGTAAGTTAGAGGTTGGAGCTGGGAGAAAGGAGTAGAAGATTCTTGAGTTTGCTGGACTTTCAGTACTTTCCCTCAGGTCTGACCCCTCAAGAAAAAAAAAAATCTTTTTTGAAAGCAGATTTTTCTTGCACTCAATCCAGTCTCCTCTCTTTTTTCTTCCCCTCCTGCAGAGACACTCCCATTTAATTCATGTACTGGGACAAAGGAAATGAGGGAAGATCCCAAGGCTTAAGGAAAATCTGATGAGAGAACCCTAACAGATAAGCATTCCATTTCTTCCAAATCACAAAGCAAGAAAAGATTTAACAATCAAAGCTCTATATACAGGAAGAAGACATAAAACTACAAGATGTAAAGATAGAATAAAGAAAAACACACACAGGCAATTGTGCCAACAATAAAAAATTAAAAATTACCCTTTGCTTAAATCCAGTATAACATGTCACTGAGTATTACTTTGACATTTACCTGCGGCTTTTCTCAACAGGCAACAAATGAAAACAATCTTGAAACTGTTCTGCTAAAGGCTCAGTGTAGGAGGCATATCCATACTTTGTCATCGGATAATCTTACAATCACGGTCAGCCTTTAAAGCATTTACACCAACAAGAGCAACAGGTTTGTAATAGAAAATACTCAACTCGGATCCCAAATGTTTGCAAAACAAACAAACAATGAAATTTTTTAAAAAATGTAAGACACAGTCACACACACAAGTGAAAATCTTCCATATTATAATCAAATTTTAGAGAAAATAATGTTTAATAGTTTTATCCTTAATGAGAAATAAGAAACCGATACTAAAATAGTAAGAAAGAGAGCCCCAAGCAGCAAAGGGGAGTAGAAGACAGGCAAGCCTACCCAATCAAATGGCACTGCTGACTGCGGAACACTAGAGAGCTCAGCTAAGAACAGATACCAAAGAAAGGAGAGGTACACAGAGGCTTAAATAAATTGTTTCTAGATTTAAAAACAAACAACCCCCCAAAAAAACCAAAAAACAAAGATTCTGATTCTGTGACATTGCAACTCTAGTGAATGGTCCATGGAGGGAACTGTTGACACAAGTTCTTGGGTGGAGAAAAAAAAAGAAATGACACCATTACATCCATCAGAAAAGGAGGATAGGGAAGAAAACTTAACTAAATCACACATTTAAAATGATTTGGCAGAAAGAACATTCCTTTAAGATACAAATCTGCTTTCTCAGGAAGTCACCTAACATAGATCCCTCCCAGGCACTTCTACAAACCCCCTCTGGGTGTGGATGGGAGTCCAGATCACAGCTTCTGTCTGTCCAGGTCAGAGGTGGACATTCTTACACAAATAAACCCACCTAGCCAAAAAGGAAAGTGCTGAGAAAGGCTAAGAGCAAGCTAGTTAATGCAAAGCTAGCAATATTGTGTGGTAAATATTTACTATGGTCAATGCATTAGACAAATAGATTGGAGGGATGCTCTCATCAGAAAGGCTACTTTCAGATCTCTCTGAAAGGACAAGACATGCAGATGTTTTTTGCATAATGTCTGATTCCAGAATACATAATGGACACATCACTTTAAATACTTTCTATTTCACACATTTTCCTGTGTAGAAGTTTTGCAGAGTAAGCCCTTATTTTTCTTCTTTTCCTTGGCAATAGGCATTGACAGCCTTCAGATGATGAAAGTGGAAGATTATATCTGCAGGCTCAAGATTCTATCTGCTCAAGATTTATTCCCAAAGATACTCACCCACCTAATCTTAAAGGTCCTTGCAGAGCACAGGGATCACTGCTGTAGCAAAGAGCAGGGCTGAGGCAGAGCTGGATACTGAGGTAGTGCCCTCAGCCACCTTCTGTTTCCACAGTTCTTGGGGAAAGACCTACAGGAATCACACAAGTTTCTTCTGAGCCTAGGGCAGCATTGATACCATTTGTTCACACAAATGGGACAATTTTTTGTTTTGTTTTTAAGATTGCAGATTTCTTTTCCTCCCATTCTTTTCTAGGGTGAATAGTTAACGAGGAAGCTTATGTAACTTGGTAAACTTAAATTATGTTATGTTAATCTTTTGGGAAATAAAACTAATTTCAACAACATATGTATATTTCATTTTAGAAAATCTCCCACAAGAATTTTATTTGAGATCAAGGAAATTTTTAAAGCACAAATATGGAAATGAGAGAAATATTATTTTACTTTTCAAATTCTATGCAACTTAGATTAATTTTCAGCTATTATCACAAAGCCCTTCACCAATATGTCATAAAAAATATGTATATATTTTTGAGGAGTAAAAATTTCTCTTGACATTGAGTAAAAATAACAACCTAATAAATAATAATAACAACAACAACAATACTACTATGTTCTGACCCTAAACTTAATTGGATAGTACTAAGGAGGTACAATTAGATCAAAGAAATTATTTTCCATTGAATTTTTGGTATAAATTCATGAAATGGTGTAGGCTCAACTTAAATCCTTAGGGACTATCTTAATTAAAATACCTTTTTGCCTATTAATATACCATACTCATTTCAAACATGTTGTGCGAAGAAATTTATATTGTTATCAAATATTTTAAATGAACAAACCATGGTGCAGAGAAGTTGATGAACATCAATTAATGCTTTAATTAATTAATAAGAGAAATTCTTTCCATTCTGTTTTTGACTTTTCACTATCTTTTGCATTTTGAAAGGTGATTTCAGTCCTTGAGAGAAAGTTTTAAAGATTATTGTTGATGTATTTCCCAATAATGGTTTGCACAAACACTTTCCAAAAGTTGGTTCACAAAACCACACTACCTAAATATGACCCATGATGCAATATGAAAGACTTACATGTTGATGTATTATTATTATTTCTAATGAAGAATTCTTCTCAGTCTGGCTCTTTCATATTAAATTGCTGAAGTGTTCATGAATTGTGTAAACATTAATTATTGCTTTGTTAATTATGTAAACCCAGTCATATTTTAAAAAGAATGAAAAAAAACATATTAGTCAACAAAATGTAAATAGAAAAATAAAATAACAAAAGTAACTGAGGCACAGTTCGGTAATTTTCTGTTGATACTAAGATATTTTACCAAAACATTTCCAGAATAGGAATAAAATGAGAGACTTCTTTTAGATTTTAAAGTTTGTACATGGATTGCATTTACTTAATATATTCTTGAGGCACTTAGAGTCAGTAATACTTGCATATTTAGCATACCTCCCATTTGTTATTTGTGTGTCCTCTTAACCTACTCCAGTTTTCCTCATCTGTTTCCCTATTTATCAAATCTTAATACTTCACCTATAAGGCTTATGGCTTATAATGTTGGTTAGTTAATATGATTAATACATTCATCCTTAACGTCAGCAATTAAAATAATGAGGATTTTGTATTGAATTAACTTGATACTTTTTAATTTAGAATTGTTGAACACAAAAATAAATAATTACTCCTGTGTACCTACCAACCCTGATCATTTTTTGAAGTGAAAAGTTAAAAAGTCTTAAGGTAGAAAAGATACATAGAGTTTTCTGGAAATTTGGGCACTAGCCTGAGTTTCTCTTCAGAAGGAAATCCTATTCCTCAATGTCTCCCTCTGCAGAATAAGAAGGGATTTACTGCCAAGCAATGACCCTCTCTGTCATACTTCGAATATTGGGCAGCCTCACTTTTTTAAAAGTCCATTACTTTGGCTTATGGGTTTATCATTCAAATGTGAAACTTTGTGAATAAAAGGAGGCACAGTTGACAATCATTATGACAATGGGAACAAATCTCATTTATCTCTAGCAAATAGGAATTCCTTTTCCATCTATCAGATATTACCTGATTAGTGAGCAATTTGTTTTAATTATTACATGACATCAATAACTTGTGAAATATTTTCCCCTTAACCTCATGATTTTCACCTGAGTGATGTAGAAATTCTATTATTAAAAAGGAGTTAAAGTAACTATTAAGGAATTGCCTAAACTAAAGGATATATTTGTTATACAGAAATTGTGTTATGTGATAGTAGTTTTTAAATCAGGTATCTGTAAAGTTTTGCCTTAATTAATTTATTAATAGTAATACAATTATTCAAAGGAGTTCACTGAATTAAACTCAATAGGAAAACACTCACTTTTAGACAATTTCAAAACAATGTAAAAGTCTGACATTAGTACTTATTGATTTTTGCCTTAATTTTAAAATGCTAGTCGTTATAGACTATTGATGAGGCTCTTGTTTTTTATCTCTTTGGTGATGCCTACATTGTCTCCAACTTACCCAGAGATCCTGAGCAAAGTGATGTGAAATTCTGTCGCCTTAGGGATGATGCAACAACATACCATTCTGGTGTGAGGAGATGAACAGAATCAACTCATGAGAAACAGAGAAGCTTTCTTGTTGAGTACAGGATCATCTTTCCATCAAATGTGACCTGGCATGGTCAACAGCAGTTGATATATGTCCTATAGTTACTAAGGCTAAACTCTTCATCAATATGTCAGATTTCAAAAGCGATTGCAACAAAATAGACTCTGGATTATGAGGGAGCTGAATGCACAAAGGCAATGGAAGGACAAATCAGGCAGGACTGCCTGCATTTTGTATGTCAAAGAACAGAGCACATGATGCCTGATCTATAAATGCTGCAGTACCAAGGAAGGCAGTAGTCTGTGGATAATTTGGTGAACTAAAAATGTTAAACATTACAAGTTAATTATTAGTAAGAAGAAAGAGAAGAGGAGCATGAGCATACACAGTTCTGTAAACCCTAGTTATTCTACCCAGGCCTGTGACTAGCTCAGACCTCACCTAAGCATCCGTTAACATGATAATGCCCATTAATCCCTCCAAACACAACTCATCTGTCATCTTCAGTGGCAACCCATCTGTGTGCATGGTGAAGGGGGAAATTCACAGTTTTAGCTGTTGAGGGATTAGCTTCAGAGGAAAGGCTGATTTTCCCTCATTCTTTGCTAGGAAAGCACTCATTTGTTTGTATTTATTGAAGCACCTATTTACTTTTCAGCTTTCATCATCTCACCAACATCTTAAGCAAAAGCTAAGCAGAGAATGGATAAAATGGCAATAAAAACATCTCGGAACAATCCAAATGAAGGCTAATTTAGTTTTCCCTCAAAGTTTTTGATATTATTCATTTTTATTTCTTGGCTGATTTCAGAAATATTTCCTATCATTGTACTATTTTTATATTGTTAAGTGTTTTTCATTAAGGGGCTATGCTCTGCTATATTGCTTTTAACTAACTGACATAAAAGGGTAAAAGTAGGGTATGATTTTATTAACACATATTACTGTCTGTTGTGTAAACAAGATGGAGAAGATACCACTTCAGAGAAGAATAAAAGTGGCTTAATTTATTTTCTCACTAATTATTAAAGACAAGCACAATGATATTTCACCTTGCCACAAAACCTTGCCCAGTGGCTAAATAGTGTGTTATTTACAGTACATGTATTCTGAAAAGACTTACATGGGTATAATAAGTACAAATTCCCTTCCAGTGCAAATCTACAAAAATATTTGAAGCACTAGCAAAAGAAATACCATCAAAATGTTTTGAGAGTAAACCAAATATTTCATTCAGTCATTTTAGTGGGAGATCATACTGGCTAGTTGACTTAACATTTCACTTTTCAACTGGTTATATTGGAATAATGAGGCAATGACTTGCTATATTTAAGGCAATATTCAAACAACCACATGAAAAAAGAAAAAAAAAGCCATCATCAAGCAACCAATCTGATTGATTTTTTCAGCAAAATGATCTGTCACTTAACTAAACCAATTAGAAAGCTTATTTAACAATTCATATTGTTCTGCTCAGTTGCCACTGAGCATTTTTAATACCTAAAATGTCAAGTATCATTTATTTTCACGTTGCTCATCCAGCACATCTTAAGGTATGTTCTGTGGGTTGTTAAAAGGCTTTACATGAAAGTGTTCAGTCACAAAATAAGTTTGGTGACTTATTATTGGGTGACTTAAAATGGACTCTATAAAATTAATCAGGTTAATTCTCAATAGATCCTGATGAATTTTCTATATCTCTAAGTAGGAAAGAGAGGAGGAAAACATTTTACATTTTAAACTGCTTATTCACCTGTAAAAAAAAGGAAAAAAGAAAACAGGACCTCACATGGACAAAGCAGTTAGGAGTGACAGGCACAGAACAAGCACTTAATCAAAATTAGTTAATATTATTATCAGATACAGTTTTATAAACATATTCAGCAAAGTACTTGTGCCCAAATAATATTACTTGAAATTAAATTTGCAGAATTAATTCTGGGAAGCACTATCCTATACTAAAACTCAAATATTTCCATTGTTAGAAGTATGTATCAGACAGAAGATATCTACAACTAATACACCCTCAATATAGAGAGTTTAATAGCATGAATCAAAAAACAGTACATTTTAAAGAAAGACTTAAAATCAAGTAAGTGCATTGAGAGAAAAGAGGATTTAACTATAAAACTTGTTACTTGAGAAACTTCCTTTTTGTATAACTGGTACTAAACATTCATTACTACTTGTCCATCACACCTGGAAAATGACCATATGTTAGAAAGCTAGTAAGGCAAACACTACTATTTAGTTTTTGTTTTCCATTCAAGATGCTACTAATGGAAATAACATAAAAATCTGTTTATGGAAGCAATTCTGAAAAAGAACATCTATGTAAATAGAGCATGAAGGAGGCATGAAAGAATCTAGCAAGCTCCATTTGGGTCTTTAGACCTAATAGCCCAGATTTGGCCCTCAAATATGCATGCATGCACGAGGTGATACTGAATTTGAATGAAGCTGTACAAACAGTCCAAAAGCAAAATGAGTCCAATGTTTGGTGCCTAAAGAGTTGGAACTGCAATTTCCATGTGAGATAGTCATAGAAAATCTGCTCAGGCAAAGAGAAAATGTCCTGTTTCATCCTCACTGAGAACAGAATGACATTTTAAGAGAAAGAGATGTTTAGTCTTTAAGTTCATTTTTTCCTTAGGGCACTAATAACCAGATTTCTTTTCAAATTTATTTAAACTGATTAAAAGTAAATTTAGTAAAATAAAACACATTTCATTTGATCACTTACAGATACAGGCATATTCGTGATCTATCAAAGTCAGTGAAAGATTTAAAACTTGTATGTGTGCATGAAACTTCAGCTCCACCAAAGTGAACCAAGTGCATTTGCTTGAATATGCAATGATGCAATCACCAAAATAAATGTACTTGCTGCACTCAATTAAACATTGTATTGTACATGTGTGTTTATTCAATTGTGTGATGATACAGTGATTGAAACACACACGCTTGTCCCATTTGTCTCAATCTGTAGTGCATTTATTTAAATGTACAATCAATCACAAGCTTCTGCTTTTAGTTTCTTCTTTGTAATTTTAGAGCATACGAAGTATAGACCATTATGTGTATATTGTAACATGGTGAAGAACTTTAAATGCACATTAAATAAAGCAATATACAATTTAAATTTCAGAGAAAGAAACAATGCACATAACAGGTGTAAATGGACAACTTCTGTCAATTCTAATATATGTAAGGTCAGAGTTTTATGTACTGAATTATTCCTATTGATAGAGGGCTGCATGTATGGTACAGCAATTAATATGTATTTCATAATAATTAACAAAACAATGTAAAAGGTATTTAAATGTATGTTAAAATATTTACTTTTTGACTTCATATTTGTATATAGCTTTATTGAGTACTAATTCTACTTTAGTTATTTTAAACATACTTATTATTGTATTCATCAGATTCTTCTATCTTCTGAATTTGTTGTGACTTTTATCCTTTCACTTGTCATGTCAATGAATTCTCACTTAGGGGATTGCACATCATATTTTTATAATTTTAAAGACTGATCACATTTTTAAGAGGCAATTATCTATGCCTATTCTATGTAGACTACATTGAAAAAAATGTCCCTCCAGAGCAACTTTTTTCCTTCTCAATTTTCTAACCTGAGACCCATTTATCTTAATTAAAATTTCTAAATTTGGCCTACTGCAAGTCATGGGTTTCATACTCTACAGGAGCATTTTTCTCTCAATTTAGAGTTAAGGCAGAACAACAAAGCAAAATAAAAAGTGCCTTGCCCACCTCTAGACTTTGTCCATGCTCTTCTCTTTACCTTAAAGTAAAGTACGTTAAGCATTTTCTTCCATGCTTGACATGACCAATTCTTCTCAATTTTTAGATCTTAACTCAATTCTCACCTCTTTAAAGGAACTACATATTATTTTTTAATGTTTATTTTTTTAGTTTCAGGTGGACATAATATCTTTATTTTTATATGGTGCTGAGGATCGAAACCAGTGCCTCACACATGCCAGGCCAGAACGCTACGACTTGAGCCACATCCCTAGCCCCATCATTATTTTTTTTAAAAGTTGTATATATTCATTCAGCTAACATCTATGGATTGCCCACTATATTCCAGGTACTAAGAATATGAAAAAGACTGGATCAGGTCCATCCACTCTACCTGTGTAGTTGACAACCTAACAATGTGACTCCTCCATATTTTGTCTCTATTATATTCCTTCAATAACACAGGTGTGATTTGCAATTGCAATGTTTCTGATTACTTATATTTTATTCTTTGTTTTTCTCTCTTACTTCAAGTTTCTGAAGACACTTTTGCTCACCTATATTTTCTGCAAAACCCAGAACAGTGACTGGAACATAGTAGGCAGTCACAAAATAACAGGAGAATTAGTTAAGAGAAGAACAAAAGCATTTAGTTTTTACAATAACCCAAAGTAACCACTACTGTGCAGTTAAAAACATAGAAGTTGAATGTCAACAATGGCATATCCAAATTATGTAGCTGCTCAATCATAGGACGAGAGATTAATACTAAGTCTGTTTAATAATTCCAGTACACCGTCTTATTACTGGTATTCTGAATCATTTCATTATGCACTTGTGAGAAGCAGAAATACTTATGAGAGTCAAATTCAAATTCAGAAAAGTTACTTAACTGCTCTCATTTCAGTAGGGGTTGTGGAAGATGATAGAAACACCTAACTCAGACTACAAATATTAAATAAGATGATAAAAATAAAGTTCTTAGAAAAATAAGAATATTATAACTGTTGTAGTGAATATTATTATTACCTAGGAGCAAAGACTATAATTGTCAGAAATATTTCTCTGGAAGTTCCATTACAGTCATTTTGATAAAATCTACTGTCTATTTCATATACTTCTTTTTACCTATAATAACAAATGAATCTGGGTCATACCTCCAAAGGCTGTCAATCCATATGTGGTGGGTGGTTAGATAAATGAAGATATAAAGGAAGAAGGAAGTAATTCATTCCTTTTCCAAAGAAATATTGGATTTCAACAAGTAAACTGAAACTAAAACAATATGTTTCAAGTTATCAAGCAAGCATAGTCTTTCAAAGTGCTTTTATATACAAGAGTGGTATGCTTCTGAGGGCACAGAAACTGCAGGGATCAGAACAGTCCAGAATTTATTCTATACTTTCCCCTTAACTCTCTTACTATAAAATAATATTGCTACTTTACAAAAAACTACTACATTGATACATGAACATTATATCTGGCAAGGCCATTGTCATCACTGAAGATGGATTGTTATAACTGAGTTTTTTACACTTTAAAATATTATGCACTTGGAAATTATTATTACCTTTAGCAATAACAGACAACAAGCTCCTGATAAGGTAAAACAGGAAAAGGCCTGTTTTAGTTATTACTCCATTCACATATATTGGAAAGTTCAAACTTTTTTTATTCCTATAAGACTCACAAAGAAATTCTTTTCTTTATTCCCTTTTAGAAAACTCAGTTACTCAGAGTTTTTTTCTTTGTTTGTCTGCTTTTGTTTTCTAATCCTAGCTAGAGGAGGGAATTGAACAAGGTGGTGGGAAGCTCAAGAGAAGGGAGACTGGACACTTGAAAGAACAGGCTCTTACCAAGAATGAGCTAGAGAGCTGTAGAGACTCATACCTCACCCAGCCTTCTAAAGGCCCGAGTAACTCCCTGCCATTCACCAAACCACAAACAGGGCAGAATGTCCTCCCATTTTCCATGGTGGGTTTACTGTACACTCTTTGAGGAATAAATATATCTGCTCCTCTACCAAGGACAACTACTTGCCCTTCAGGAGTTGGGCTATCAAACTCAGCAGGACCTATAAAATATTGAGACCTGCCTTTCTTACAGATGGGCAGCCCAGGATAGAAATGACCACACTTGGAATCTTACTTCTTTCAGAACAATGAACTTTGCAGCTGACTTGAGATGCTTTATTAATGAAAGCTGTTGGACATTTGGCCACCCTCAATCGTACCCTATCCAGATGTCTACTATCTGGGTATGATTTTTGCCGCATTGTGCCTATATCATTCTATCTATCTATCTATCTATCTATCTATCTATCTATCTATCTATCTATCTTTCTATCTATAGTACATATATACTAATACACATATAATACACATATTAATATCACTACTTTCTGCCTGGAATGCTTCTGCTCAGTCCCTGATGACCTGCATAATGATATCTCCCTAGTTTGTCAGAGAGTCCTAATTTCCACGTATTAACCCTATATGTTCCCCACAAATCCCCTTTCTTGCTCAAAGGACTCGTGGTTTTGACCATAAATTATATGATCTCAAATGAGTTCTGGTTTTGATCATAAATTATATGCTCTTAGTGTTGTACTATGACTATTAGGGATCTGCCTTCATATTCACTCAAAAGAGAAATATATCAATCTCCAGGTAGATAAGTCAATCGCTGCTTCAGGCTATCCAGGGAAAGTACCAATGATTAAAAAAAAAAAGTAATTTGACTCCTAATGCCACAGCATTTATCAGTAGCTGATTCATTTTATGTCCCCTGCTTATTTATTATCTGTCTTCCTAACTAGAATGTAACTTCCAGTAGGGCAGGGAATTTTTCTATTCTGTACATGGCTATATCTTTAGCGCTCAATGGTTATCAATAAGTCCTTTTTGGCTAAATAAGTGAGTGAAAAAAAAAATCTAAGAACTAATACAGCAGAGTTTGAGTCTTACCATGATCCCAAATTCTTCTGACATCTTTACATGTACTGTATTTCTCATTCCTAGCAACAATCCCATAATTTAAATATTACTTATAAGATACATAAAATGAGGGAAAGCAAAAATAAATACATCGGTTAAACTCCCACAGCCAGAATGCACTGGGCCCAAGATACAGGCTTTTAATGCTGCCATTGAACCTCACACCCTTCATATTTTTTTTTAATGCTTTGAAATACTATGTGGTTACAAAAATAGAGACACCATGTTTTGTTCTAGCAGATTTAAGGAAAATCAGGCTTAGATAAAATTAAATATTTCCAATTTCTGACAAGGTATATATTGATTTTTTTAAAAACAATAAACTGAAAACTTGTCATGCTTCCAAGCCAAGAGAGTAGTTAATGAAAAAGCATATGCCTCATTTCAGTATTTCTCTAAGATGGTTAAAATAGCTAACACTAAATCAAGCAGTGCTGACTGCAGTCTCACCATCTTGCCAGTAGACAGTAGAAGGAACTGTTGGTACATTTAGTAGCAAGGTGCAAACAGGCTATTGGTGAAGGGGGGAAGTGACCAACTACAGCATATATAGTGCTTGGATCTCTCACTTCTAAACATTATGCCACTTTATTATGAATTCTATCCTGCCAACACCTTCCAGTCAATGCAGAATGATATCTCTAAAAGATTGGTTTTGCATGATAAAGAATTTAGCATTTCTTTTTTTTCTTGAGTTTCTTTACTGAAACGTCATTGTCATTCATATGAAGTTTAAGTTACCTGTCCAAGTCCCCAAGGATTTTCACCATTCCCCTCTTTTCTTTTTCTCTCCAGTCCTTGCCTCCTTTGACCTCTTCACCTCCTTCTCACAATTTCAACCATCTGGAACAATTTTCTTATTTTCTTTTGACAAGCGTCATATCTTACTTAAGACTTTCCTTAAAACTCTTCTCTTCTAAAGATGTAATTTAAAGCTTCCTTGTGAGCCTTCTGGTTGTGACATCTTCCAGCTCAATGATAACCAAGGGTGGATGCCCCTGGTCTACTGTCTAGAAAATTGACTTCTGCTGCATCACTACCCTAGGTGTTTCTCCCTATTAAAAGTGCCTGATACCTCAAAAATAATTACTTTCTGGATAAAGGTTAAGTGCTACTATAGTCCACCATGAGAACCACCAAATTTCTCATTGGGTGTAAGTAAAGGAAACAACTATTCTACCTTCAAAAATCAGCAGCATGCAGAGTGATCTGAATACATAGTTTACAAATATGTCTGTCCTATGTGGCTCTTTATGCATCAGGGAAAAAAATCTCATTGAGATGATTTAAATCAGAGAGAACAAAAGCCTAAAAAAATATGGTCTAATGTAAATGAGAAGGGTTCCGTGGCCACATAATCTTGAAAAAACGATATCCACACATTTCCCACCTTGGAAATACATAATAAACATTAACAGAATACATTTTTTAAATACCTGACTAAAAAAATCCTCTACTGTGATTTTACTTAGTATTTCCCAAATGTGTTCCAATCACAGACCTCTTCTTTTAATCAATATAGGACATAGTTACCTGGCAAAACTAGTACCTCTATAGAACACCACTTAGGAAATATTGGCTCAAAGTTAAAGCTAGGAAAAGGGTTATAAAATAAATCAAGTCAAACCTATTCATCTTATTGATAAGTAAACTTATAATGTGTTGAAAATCCAAGAAACAAATACTTTAATTTCCTCATCAACTTCATTCTAAATTTCTCTATGCCAATTCATCTTCCTTTAATGCATACTTGAGTTACTTTTTATTATCCAGAGCCCATCATTTTAAGTCATGGTCAAATATCTTAAAAATACCTCATTGATAAAGGCTAAAATACACTTTCCTTAGAATGGCCTTCTAGGATGTTGTAAACAAAACATGTAATTTCATTGTCATCTATCACTATTCCTTGTAAATATGCCCAATGTGTGCCTAGCAAAGGGTAGTGCTGCTTCCCAATGGCATTCAGTGCTCTCCCACCTCTGGGGATTCTGCTTATCTCTGCTTACCCAATACTAGCCATTCTCTGAGGGTCATCAATCATACTTTCTCCATAATGACTTCTAAAACTCCTTTGTTTGAATTCTATATTTTGTCATATTTCCAAATTGCAACTTACCTATACTTTAACGTATTAGACTTTATAGTGCATCCAAGGACCTGAGACAGGGAAGTTCCTCAAGGGTAGGGTCTATATTTTATTCATTCCAGGATCCTGCTGCATGAAGCAGGTTCATAATAAATGTTTATAGAGCTGTGTGACTTGGTCCACAGTCATACACACACATAGTGAAGGAGAGAGGACCAAATCCTAAGACCTTCTAAGATTGGTGTTGTTGTTAATAAAACAGTAGAAGAAATGAGAATATGTGTTTTGGACCAACACTTGGCTTTCAGGTTTTCATAGGAACAATAAGCTACTTATCTATTGCACTGAAATGACATTTTAAGGATAAAAAATGATGATATGTGAAATTACTATGTAACCAAAAAGTATTATTTTTGGAATCATCTGATAAAGTAAAAGAACAGTGGAAATTATTGTTTCTATAAAGTAATATATTTCTTTAAGTAATATTAGAATGATACAGCATAAGGCTTTGAGATAGATTGGGATAGGAGATATTGAAACCCAATCTAATTCTATAACCACTGTTAACTCTATAAGTCTCTGTTTATTCTTCTGTAAAATGTCAAATGACATTTATTGAACACTGAGCCATAACCATGTGTTAGTATTGTGCAGTTAACTGATGCTTAGCATATATAATCTAATAATTTCCACAATAAGCACATGAGGTAGATATTATTCCTTTCTTACATGTGAGGAAACTGAGACTCAGAAATCATTCAAATGAATTGACTAAAGAAGACTGGTGGAAGGGAAAGGGAGGGGGAGAGGATTAGCAAGGATGGTGGAATGTGATGGACATCATTATCCAAAATACATGTATGAAGACATGAATTGGGTGTCAACATACTTTATATACAAACAGAGATATGAAAAATTGTGATATATATGTGTAATAAGAATTTTTTTTGTTTTGTTTTGTTTTTTTTGAAATACAATTTTATTCACACTAAAGTTCTTTCTTTCCCATATTTTTATTCATGTGTTATAATTATACATAATGGTGGGATTCATTGTTACGTATTTGTTCATGGCCACAATACAGAAATCACAATATAATTTGGCCAATATGCCCTAGTATTTCATCGAAGAGTACTCTAGTTCCAATTTTCCAAGTTTTATTTTATTTTTTTTTATTGGTCGTTCATAACATTACATAGTTCTTAATACATCATATTACACGGTTTGATTCAAGTGGATTATGAACTCCCGCTTTTACCCCGTATACAAATTGCTGTATCACATCAGTTACCCTTCCATTGATTGACATATTGCCTTTCTAGTGTCTGATGTATTCTGCTGTCTGTCCTATTGTCTACTGTCCCCCCTCCCCTCCCCTCCCCTTCCCTCCCCTTTTCTCTCTCTACCCCTTCTACTGTAAATCATGTCTTCCATTTGTATTCTCTTGACTTACCCCTCCTTACCTCTTATATGACATTTTGTATAACCCTGAGGATCGCCTTCCATTTCCATGCAATTTCCCTTCTCACTCCCTTTCCCTCCCACCTCTCATCCCTGTTTACTGTAAATATTCTTCTCAAGCTCTTCGTCCCTACCCTGTCCTTGTTTACACCCCTTATATCAAAGGAGTCATTTGGTATTTGTTTTTTAAAGATTGACTAGCTTGACTTAGCATAATCTGCTCTAATGCCATCCATTTCCCTCCAAATTCTATAATTTTGTCATTTTTTAATGCAGAGTAATACTCCATAGTGTATAAATGCCACATTTTTTTTATCCATTCATCTATTGAAGGGCATCTAGGCTGGTTCCACAGTCTTGCTATCGTGAATTGAGCTGCTATGAACATCGATGTAGCAGTGTCCCTGTAGCATGCTCTTGTTAGGGCTTTAGGGAATAGACCGAGAAGGGGAATAGCTGGGTCAAATGGTGGTTCCATTCCCAGCTTTCCGAGAAATCTCCATACTGCTTTCCAAATTGGCTGCACCAATTTGCAGTCCCACCAGCAATGAACAAGAGTGCCCTTTTCCCCGCATCCTCTCCAGCACTTATTGTTGTTTGACTTCCTAATGGCTGCCAGTCTTACTGGAGTGAGATGGTATCTTAGGGTAGTTTTGATTTGCATTTCTCTGACTGCTAGCGATGGTGAGCATTTTTTCATGTACTTGTTGATTGATTGTATGTCCTCCTCTGAGAAGTGTCTGTTCAGGTCCTTGGCCCATTTATTGATTGGGTTATTTGTTATCTTATTGTCTAATTTTTTGAGTTCTTTGTATATTCTGGTTATTAGGGCTCTATCTGAAGTGTGTGGAGTAAAGATTTGTTCCCAGGATGTAGGCTCCCTATTTATCTCTCTTATTGTTTCTTTTGCTGAGAAAAAACTTTTTAGTTTGAGTAAGTCCCATTTGTTGATTCTATTTGTTAACTCTAGCGCTATGGGTGTCCTATTGAGGAATTTGGAGCCCGATCCCACAGCGTGTAGATCATAACCAACTTTTTCTTCTATCAGATGCCGTGTCTCTGATTTAATATCAAGCTCCTTGATCCATTTTGAGTTAACTTTTGTGCACGGCGAGAGATAGGGATTCAGATTCATTTTGGTGCAAATGGATTTCCAGTTTTCCCAGCACCATTTGTTGAAGATGCTATCCTTCCTCCATTGCATGCTTTTAGCCCCTTTATCAAAAATAAGATAGTTGTAGTTTTGTGGATTGGTTACTGTGTCCTCTATTCTGTACCATTGGTCCACCCTCCTGTTTTGGTACCAGTACCATGCTGTTTTTGTTACTATTGCTCTGTAGTATAGCTTGAAGTCTGGTATCGCTATACCGCCTGATTCACACTTCCTGCTTAGTATTGTTTTTGCTATTCTGGGTCTTTTATTATTCCATATGAATTTCATGATTCTTTTATCTATTTCTACAAGATATGCTGTTGGGATTTTGATTGGCATTGCATTGAACTTATAGAGAACTTTTGGTAATATCGCCATTTTGATGATGTTAGTTCTGCCTATCCATGAGCAGGGTATGTTTTTCCATCTTCTAAGGTCTTCTTCTATGTCTTTCTTTAGGGTTCTGTAATTTTCATTGTATAAATCTTTCACCTCTTTTGTTAGGTTGATTCCCAAGTATTTTATTTTTTGGGGGGATATTGTGAATGGAGTAGTTGTCCTCATTTCCGTTTCAGAGGATTTGTCGCTCATATACAGGAACGCCTTTGATTTATGCGTGTTGATCTTATATCCTGCCACTTTGCTGAATTCATTTATTAGCTCTAATAGCTTCTTTGTAGACCCTTTTGGGTCTGCTAGGTATAGAATGATATCATCTGCAAATAGTGATAATTTAAGTTCTTCTTTTCCTATTTTTATGCCTTTAATTTCTTTTGACTGTCTAATTGCTCTGGCCAGTGTTTCGAGGACTATGTTGAACAGAAGTGGTGAGAGAGGGCATCCCTGTCTTGTACCAGATCTTAGAGGGAATGCCTTCAATTTTTCTCCATTCAGAATGATGCTGGCCTGTGGCTTATCATAGATTGCTTTTACAATGTTGAGGTATGATCCTGTTATCCCTAATTTTTCTAGCGTTTTGAACATAAAGGGATGCTGTACTTTGTCGAATGCTTTTTCTGCATCTATTGAGATGATCATATGGTTCTTATTTTTAAGTCTATTGATGTGGTGAATAACATTTATTGATTTCCGTATATTAAACCAGCCTTGCATCCCAGGGATGAATCCTACTTGATCATGATGTATAATTTTTTTGATATGTATTTGAATCCGATTCGCCAGAATTTTATTGAGGATTTTTGCGTCAAGGTTCATTAGAGATATTGGTCTGTAGTTTTCCTTCTTTGATGTGTCTTTGTCTGGTTTCGGAATCAGGGTGATGTTGGCCTCGTAGAATGAATTTGGAAGTTCTCCCTCTTTTTCTATTTCCTGAAATAGCTTGAAAAGTATTGGTGTTAGTTCCTCTTTAAAGGTTTTGTAAAACTCTGCTGTATACCCATCCGGTCCTGGGCTTTTCTTAGTTGGTAGTCTTTTGATGGTTTCTTCTATTTCCTCTATTGTTATTGGTCTGTTTAGGTTGTCTATATCCTCCTGGCTCAATCTGGGCAGATCATAGGACTCAAGGAATTTATCTATGCCTTCACTATCTTCTATTTTATTGGAGTATAAGGATTCAAAGTAATTTCTGATTATCTTCTGTATTTCTGAAGTGTCTGTTGTGATATTGCCTTTTTCATCCCGTATGCTAGTAATTTGGGTTCTCTCTCTTCTTCTCTTCGTTAGCATGGCTAAGGGTCTGTCAATTTTATTTATTTTTTCAAAGAACCAGCTTTTAGTTTTGTCAATTTTTTCAATTGTTTCTTTTGTTTCAATTTCATTAATTTCAGCTCTGATTTTAATTATTTCTTGCCTTCTACTTCTTTTGCTGTTGTTTTGCTCTTCTTTTTCTAGGATTTTGAGATGAAGTATGAGATCATTTATTTGTTGGTTTTTTCTTTTTTTGAGGAATGAACTCCAAGCAATGAATTTTCCTCTTAGAACTGCTTTCAATGTGTCCCATAGATTCCGATATGTTGTGTCTGTGTTTTCATTTAACTCTAGGAATTTTTTAATTTCCTCCTTGATGTCTTCTAAAACCCATTGATCACTCAGCAACCTATTGTTCATTCTCCAGGTGATGCTTGCTTTTTCCTTTCTTCTTTTATCATTGATTTTCAGTTTCATTCCATTATGATCAGATAAGATGCATGGTATTATCTCTACCCCTTTGTATTGTCTAAGAGTTGCCCTGTGACATAGTATATGGTCTATTTTTGAGAAGGTTCCATGTGCTGCTGAGAAAAAAGTGTAGCTACTTGATGTTGGGTGGTATAGTCTATATATGTCAATTAAGTCTAGGTTGTTAATTGTGTTATTGAGTTCTATAGTTTCCTTATTTAACTTTTGTTTGGAAGATCTGTCCAGTGGTGAGAGAGGTGTGTTGAAGTCTCCCATGATTATTGTATGTTGGTCTATTAGACTCTTGAACTTGAGAAGAGTTTGCTTGATGAATACAGCTGCACCATTATTTGGGGCATATATATTTATGATTGTTATGTCTTGTTGGTGTATGGTTCCCTTGAGCAGTATGAAGTGTCCTTATATATCCCTTTTGATTAGCTTTGGCTTGAAATCTATTTTATTAGATATGAGTATGGACACTCCTGCTTGTTTCCGCGGTCCATATGAGTGATATGATTTTTCCCAACCTTTCACCTTCAGTCTATGTATATCTTTTCCTATCAAATGCGTCTCCTGTAGACAGCATATTGTTGGGTCTTGTTTTTTGATCCATTCTACTAGCCTGTGTCTCTTAATTGGTGAGTTTAAGCCATTAACATTTAGGGTTATTATTGAGATATGGTTTGTTCTTCTATCCATATTTGTTTATTGATGTTACTAAACCTGATTTGTTATCCTCTATGACTACTTTCCCCCCTTTACTGTCCTACCTCCCATTGTTGGTTTTCAATGTTGTTTTCCATTTCCTCTTCCTGTAATGTTTTGCCAAGGATTTTTTGAAGAGATGGTTTTCTAGCTGCGAATTCTTATAACTTTTGTTTATTGTGGAAGGTTTTAATTTCATCTTCTAACCTGAAGCTTAATTTCGCCGGATACACGATTCTTGGTTGGAGCCCATTGTCTTTCAGTGTTTGAAATATGTTATTCCAGGATCTTCTAGCTTTCAGAGTCTGTGTTGAGAGATCAGCTGTTATCCTGATTGGTTTACCCCTAAATGTAATCTGCTTTCTTTCTCTTGCAGCTTTTAAAATTCTCTCCTTATTCTGTATGTTGGACATCTTCATTATAATGTGTCTAGGTGTGGATCTCTTATGATTTTGCACATTCGGCGTCCTGTAGGCTTCTAGGATTTGGGATTCTGTCTCAATCTTCAATTCTGGGAAGTTTTCTCGTATTATTTCACTGAATAGACTGTTTATTCCTTTGGAATGGAGCTCTGTGCCTTCCTGTATCCCAATGACTCTTAAATTTGGTCTTTTGATATTGTCCCATAATTCTTGGATGTTCTGCTCATGGTTTCTTAGCAGACTTGCTGAGCTGTCTATGTTCTTTTCCAGTTGAAATACTTTGTCTTCATTGTCTGATGTTCTCTCTTCTAAGTGATCTACTCTGCTGGTAGTATTCTCAATTGAGTTTTTAAGTTGGTTTATTGTTTCCTGCATTTCTAGAATTTCAATTTGTTTGTTTTTTATTACCTCTATCTCCCTGTGAAATTGATCTTTGACTTCCTGGATTTGTTTGTCAATGTGATCTTTCATTGTCTGATTTTGCTGTCTCATGTCTTCCTTGAGACTCCAGATCATCTGAAGCATATATATCCTGAACTCTTTATCTGATATTCCATCTGTTGCAGCTATTACCTCTTCTAAAGTTGAGTTGACCTGCATTGCTTGTGGTCCTTTCTTTCCTTGTCTTTTCATCCTGCCCGCGTTTCTTTCTGCTTGGTGCAACTGTTGTGTTTTGAAATTTACCCCCTATTTATTTATGTTGCTCTTGTATACTTGAAAAGTCTCCCTTGCAGGTGCGGGCGGCGGCTGTGCCCCTACTCCAATTGGGGTGACGTGTCTATCACGCTGGCGGCTCTCTGGGCCTGTTCCGGGAGTGGAAGGCGGCTCTGCTCTGTCCCTATTCCAATTGGGGTGTCGTGACTACAATGCTGGCAGATCGCTGGGCCTCTTCCGGGCGTGGGCGGTGGGCTTGGCTGGCGGGATTCCACCTAATGGCAGTCCCTAACCTCCCTGCTTGCTAATTAATGGCTTCTCTGAGGCGCCACGCCTTCTGTAGCTGCGGGGCAGGCCGCGCGAATCAGTTGGCCTGGATCTCCGGGGTCCTGCTGCTGGCTGTTTTGATGTTACAAGCTGTTGGAGAGTGGTGGTGTATTCTTCAGCTTTCCCGGATGGTGGCCACTGACTGCCTGGATGGAGTGTCCGCTGTTTTGATGTTGCACTCTGAAGGAGAGTGGCGGTGTATCCTTCAGCTTTCCCAGATGGTGGCCGCTGACTACCTCGGTGGAGTGTCCGCTGTGGGGGATGGGACTGTACCGCTTTCTTCCCCTTCTGAGAACCCGAGCTCGGCCCAAGGGTCCGTGTGGGCTTGGCTGGTGGGATTCCACCTAATGGCCTTCCTTAACCTCCCTGCTTGCCAATTAATGGCTTCACTGAGGCGCCACGCCTTCTGTAGCCGCAGGGCAGGCCACGCGAATCAGTTGGCCTGGCTCTCCGGGCCCTGCTGCAGGCTGCTGGGATCCCTGGCACTCTATCACTTTGATTTTTTCTGCTTGCCCCTCCCCCAGCGCTGGCTAGCCAGGTTTCCTTTTGGCTGCTACTGGGAGGAGGGGTTGGAGGTCAGGTGTCTCTGGTTTCCCCCTAGCCTGTATGGAGGCTCAGCTTGATACTCCCTCTCCCGGCAAGCCTAGGAGAGATTTTATGCGAATTCCCGCTGTCTGGGGGGTGAGCTGAATGACACCGACCTGTTTTGATGTCGCACTCTGAAGGAGAGTGGCGGTGTATCCTTCAGCTTTCCCGGATGGTGGCCGCTGACTGGCTCGGCGGAGTGTCCGCTGTGGGGGATGGGACTGTACCGCTTCCTTCCCCTTCTGAGAACCCGTGCTCGGCCCAAGGGTCCGTGTGGGCTTGGCTGGTGGGATTCCACCTAATGGCCTTCCCTAACCTCCCTGCTTGCCAATTAATGGCTTCACTGAGGCGCCACGCCTTCTGTAGCCGCAGGGCAGGCCACGCGAATCAGTTGGCCTGGCTCTCCGGGCCCTGCTGCAGGCTGCTGGGATCCCTGGCACTCTATCACTTTGATTTTTTCTGCTTGCCCCTCCCCCAGCGCTGGCTAGCCAGGTTTCCTTTTGGCTGCTACTGGGAGGAGGGGTTGGAGGTCAGGTGTCTCTGGTTTCCCCCTAGCCTGTATGGAGGCTCAGCTTGATACTCCCTCTCCCGGCAAGCCTAGGAGAGATTTTATGCGAATTCCCGCTGTCTGGGGGGTGAGCTGAATGACACCGACCTGTTTTGATGTCGCACTCTGAAGGAGAGTGGCGGTGTATCCTTCAGCTTTCCCGGATGGTGGCCCTGTAATAAGAATTTTAATGCAAAAACCCCCAAAGTATATGTAAAGACATGAATTGGTATGAGTATACTTTAAATACAAAGATATGAAAAATTGTGCTCTGTATGTGTAATAAGAATTGTAATGCTTTCCACTGTCATGTATTTTAAAAAAATGAAATCAATTACAAAAATGATACAGAGTTAGTTACTATGAGGTAGAGGCAGTGTTCAAACACACTTTGTCATAGGTAAAGTAAATTATGTTTCTGTTTTCCTTACCCCAGAAGTAATGGTGAGAATTAAATAAAATGATGAATGTGAAATCACCTGATACAGTGCATATTACACTAGATTTGCCTGACAAATTTCTCTTTTGTATTTCCTTCTCTGCTCATTGATTAAAGAGAATTGCACCAAATGGAGAGTGAGAAGACCTAGATTTCAGGAAGGATTTTAGTATCAAGAGGGGTTCTTTCATATGGCTACGAAAGACCTTTAAAAGTTCAAATGCTCTCATAAATGTAAAATTCGTTTCTCATTAAATGGAAAATCACTATAGTATGTACTTGCTTGCTTGGCATTCTCAGACAAGGGTTCTAAAGCAATAAGTACCATTTTCTGTTGAGGACTCAACTCCACATGCATCTATTTAAATGTATCTCTAAGAAAACTAAATAAAATTAGAAAATATATTATCTTGACTTTTTTCCTTGCCAACACAGGTAAATAGCCTAAGGACTGAATTAAGTCTAGTCATGTGATCTCTAATTGCCTCCCAGAGAGTTGTAACTGAGTATCTAATGATATTATTAAGTTGGATGTCACAAGAAGCTATCCTGTCTTTAATTCTCTGTCAATGACTTCTAGAAATTTTCTGTAATTTGAACTTGATTTATCTGATCTTTGAATTCACATTTAGAAATTCAAAGAAATGTACACAAATTGAAAGATTATTTGCTCTATTTTCTGGATAGTTATATATCTTAGTAGCATCTTTTCTCTATTCTTCAAAACACACAAGCATATGCAAACACACACACAGCATGTGTGATCAAAGAAATGCCAAAAATATGCAGATGTAATGTAAAAAGCTCAGCCACTCATCTCAATGTTTAAAAAATATCCAGATGTTTGATTTAATGTAGAGAAACCATCTGGCAATCAGCTTTGTTTTCTGCTTTCCATCCAGCTGTTGAGAACTTGGGAAGGACAGCCTAGTTCTATGCTTAAAGGTAAGCAAAGAAAATGATGTCATATATGTATTGCTAGCCCTTCAGAAAATACTTCCAACTCAAGAGGATCTAGGCACCATTAATGTTTTTGAAAGAGAGAAACTGAAATTTGATAAGGCAATGCTTTTTCTATTTTGAAACTTCCTATATTAAATTCCTGTCATGGATGACTATTTATTTATTGCAAGAAGTTTATTTTTAAAAAATAATATTAAAATTTGAAGTAAAAAACTGACTTCTGTCAGCAAAATTTCCATATTAATACTTAGAATCAAATGTATAAGAAGAGCTGCCATAAAATTATTTTATTTCAACAGCTGATTATGAAAGTACACTACCAGAAGACAAGTAAACATTTGCAGGATAAGAATACTGCACTATACCAAGAACAACTCAGAACAAAAGATGTTGAACAAATGCTATGTTCCTCTTCCAACATCAGCAAACTTAAATGTGATGATACACCCAGATCAAGGTCTAGAAGAATAGGTAGCACAACTATCTTCAGGATTTAAATTTGTTTGGATTCTACACTGTAAAAATTTAAATAGTTTAGGCTTAATAACAGATTTTCCCAAAATTCACTTCTAAAACAATGAATAATTTTTCTTTCCACATAGTTTATTATTCACATATCACATTATTAATTTTTAATATTATTTTCCTTAACTATAACTATATATTAAAACGAAATACTAGGCAACATGATAAATGGTTCTTGTTCCTTAATTTCAATGCGGCAGATGTATTTTACATATTTAGAAGTCATAAGAGACATAAAAATGTCCTATAACAAAGCAGTGAACAGAGTAAAAATGAATAGATACAGCAAATACAGTGCTAATAATAAAGTAACCACAAAATCATTGTACACATACTCTTAAAAATTATTAAAGTATGCAATGAGATAAAGCAGGGAGAAATTGTGAACACAAAAAAATAAGATGCTCTGGAAAAAGCAAGGATAAAAAAATGGGCATGAAAATTTATAGACAGTTTGAGGGTAGGTTTTCAAAGTGGCATGTGACAGAGCCAAGCACAAATCCTCTTACTTATTAACGGGATTTGTCCCTGTACCTGTCACACATTGCTTTGAAAATATCTGCCTCTATGAAAGGTATACTGCTTCTCCCCGTCTGTTTTACTCTTAAGAGACTAATGTATAATCTCTTTAGGTTTCATCTTTTCTATTTCTGTGCATATGACAAATTGTTTTGAACACTCTTCATCCATACACATAAGAAGGTAAGCACTAAGGGCTTATCACTACAGGTTTAAAAATCCCTAAGATACTATTTTGCTTATTGGAAATAATTGTTTTATTAAAATAATCACTAGGCCATTGAAAATTTCCCAACTTATACATTTATACCTTGATGCCATGATGCAACTGCTCTCAACCTTCGAAGACCTGGTGCCTCCTTTTTACAACAAATATTTTGTAACTCATTTACTATACTGAAATGAATTTCATAGATATTATAAACACTTTAAGAACATCACTTGAGAAACCAATACAATGTCCCAGCCATGAAATAAAAAGAAAGTGTTCCATAATAAAATGGCACATATTTTGAAATGTAAATACTCAAGCACTGCTACATAATAAAGACATGAAGAAGTCAAGTACTGATATGTGTGCAGTGAATCACTTGTAATTTGTAAATGTGTCAGCTACCAATAAAAACTAAAGCAAGATTATTGCATTCATGTAGCACAAACTACCAAGAGTTGCCATCAAAGGCCAACACTTGGTAAAGTTCAGAATAACATTTTTTTCTCAACTTATATTATAGTTTAATTTCTGGAAATTTAGCATATATTAAAGAATGTAACTAAAATTTATAGTCACATATAAGATGGAAATTGTAGATAACAATAAAGGTTTTCAACTAAATAAATGTCTGATGGGATATTCAAAAGTCCTGCAAGCATGGGAAAACTTATATTTCAACTTTCCTGCAGTCTGCAAATGGCTAGCTTCCTTTGGCTCCTACTAAAAGTTTGTGGTAGCTCTGTATCTATGCCAGTTCTTCCCAAACCTAATACATACAAATTTCCTAAACTCCCTCTACAGTGTGATACTGATTCTCCCATGGAAATCACTGCTCTAGGATTACAGGAGTGATACTGGCAGGAATGATGCCTACATATTTTTTATTTTACTTTGCTTTGTTTTTGCTAATGTCAGGTGAGGCTTGACTTTTTACAAGTCCACAATGCAATTAACATTGGCTTTAAACATCCTGTGGCAGGAGCACTCAACAATCTTCTCATCATAACTTTTACTTAAAAGTAAATGGGCTTGGGCTGGGGTTATGAGTCAGTGGCAGAGTGCTTTCCTAGCATGTGTGAAGCAGTGGGTTTGATTCTCAGCACCACATAAAAAAAATAAAATAAAGGTACTGTGTCTATCTACAATTAAAAAAAATGAATAAGTGGTCTTAACATATGATTGGGGACATCTGAGTGAAACTGAATGAAATATTGTGCACACTAAGGTTGACTACTTAAATTAAAAATAGTAAGAATAGACTTTTACCTAGGAATTACATTTCACATGCATAAGCAATTAATCCAGACACAAAATATGTAATTTGTGAAGCAGAGGGGGACATCAGATGCAGAAGGAATGAGGGATAGAAAAAGAAATAATGGTGCAAGCTGTTGTTCCAATGGTGGTGTGGAGGGGTGGGCTTTGCTACATGACATGATATAGTCCTAGATTTATTATTCCATTTATCCATTTATCCTTAAAACAAACCAACCATAGACATTTACCTTAGAAATATAAAGTTGCTTATTTCTGTGCAGCACAGTTTTACAGAACCATAGATTGATGGTTTCTCAAGGTATCAGTCGCACTTCCATAGCATTGGCTGATATAAATATAAAAGCTTCATTTTAAAGGATAAATAAAGCCACACTATTATCTAAACAGGGTAAAATTTAACATCCTTGTGGTTTGTGGAAATTTTTGATGTGCCTGCTGGCTTTTCAATAAAAATCAATTATGCCTTAAATGCGAGCGGTAGTCAACATACTACAGACTATAAATTCAATTTCATACTCAGAAATATGGATTAGCTGAACTTGATGCCCTTCCATTGATTTCAAAAATCAAAAGCTGATAAGGTAAATAATGGTAAGAGGCTCTCTGACACTCCACATCAAGTTCCGGATTTCCATATTATTTTTGTAAGAACTTTGCAGTCACCACAATATCCTCCTTGTGAAATATGTATGATGAATAGATAGTATATGGATTGCTGATTCATCTCTCCATACAGAATGGATATTTGGCTTTCATAAGTCAAGGAAGGAAGTGCAAAGGGAAAAGAATATGCTTATTTCCCTAGGCTCAATGCAAGGTATATGTCAAATGATTGTGAATAAATCTGGTGGGTAATTAGAACACACGATTAAACACTGAGATTCTACCTATAAATAAAAATTGGATAAACCAGGAGAACACAGAACTCATTTTTTCAATGTTCATATGTGTATATGTTTGTATTTATGTATATGTATTTTTAAACACACACACACAGATTGAATAAAAGAAAAGCTTTTTAAAAAACTGAAAAGAAAAAAAAACTACTCATTTTGTTCATACAAAAGAGCGTCTTTAAATTGGTAAGATCACATGGAGAGGAATATCTTGGAAGGAGAGGAAATAAATTGGCATTATGAAATCTAAGGAATAATGATTATGAGGAAGAAATTTAGAATAGTTTTAAGCATAATGAAAAATCCCATCACATCTGCAACAATTTCTTTCTTCCCTCCTTTAATGTGAACATTTAGGTTTTATAGAACTGTTCAAGTCCACACTTAGAGCATTTTATTGCTTAGCCATTCTTTTTTTATTTTATTTTTTTTTCAGTAAGCATGATGCAATCATCTTAAATCCCAAAGAGTTCTATGGAAGATTTCATACAAAGTCCAGGTCTCACCTTTCATCGGAGGAGCTACTGCCTTCCTAACACAAATGGGCGTTGATTTGTTATATATCCATATCCTAATGGAGCAAAACTTTGGCTCTTACTTGGTCAAAGGTGTACATTCTTAAAGGGGAAAAAAATATCTTGCAACCTTTCTAGAAGCCGGGATTTTGAGACCACAGACCAACATTTTGGTAAAAATCTATGGCCTATTTATCTCTGCTACAACAACAACAACAAAATAAGTTATACTTAAATTTCTCTAGAAAGTTTTAATTCATTTAAAGGTATTTATATGTCACTTATTTTACTGAAATATACGTATTTTTATTAAAGGATGCTAAACATAAATCAATCAGTATACACTACTATAAAATACTGAAATGGACAGGTTTTAAAGAAACAAATTTCCAATAGTAAAAAATGTTTTTCATATATTCAGCCATATAGTATCTGTTATTCTTATCAGTTTCTAGAGAAATTGTACAGAAAAATATTAATGGAGTTCTTTTAAGTTCTTCTCATAAATAAATTGTTTATACAAGAAAATCATAAAACTACAAAAAGCATGGTACAATCTTATTTTGGACTTTTAGGCATTCAGTTGTCTGAGGAAAGTTAACAAGGATTTTCCCCTGCAACTCTTAGAAAAATCTATGTGCATGTACGTTCATTTGTGAATACATTTTCTTTTCATAACAGGGAATATAGGGGGAAGCACATATTCTACCAATGACTTTTCAAACTTCTTTAGTAAAAAATATCTCTAGGAATTTTATTTTTTCTTATATCAATATATACTCATTCATCTGTAAAACATGAAGTTTCTGATAAATATTTACTATGTGAATGATAAAATTGTAAGTTTCAGTGTTTGAAATGAACACTATGTTGGAAACATATCTAATACAAAAATGTCACAACCAACAATTTTCATCATACGTTGTAACGTGACTATAGCATATGAAGAAAAAGGCATCATATTGTTTATAAAAAAAACAATTCTTGTAGATACACTTGGAGAACTGCAAACATTCATAAACAGTTACTCTTTGGGGATAGAGAAAAACTGCCATTAAACAGGTGTTAGAATTTAAATGACATCTCATTAGTGACTCCTTTTTGCAGCTCAGAGACAAATAAAACCTTCATTTAAAAGCATTAGTGCTATTCCTGAGGGTTTCTGGTATCATAATGTTTTGTTTTATGAAGATATTTAGTTTCTTCCAGCATTCTTGCTTATTTATACAAAATAAAACAATTGCGTTTCCAAGTTTAGCTGAGCATGAAGTCAGGGGATGAATAAGGCCTTTCCAAACACTGTAAATACCCTCCCTCCACTTCAGCAAGTCTGGGAGGCTAGATCACAGTGTAATAACAAAGGTGTATTTGAGTTTCCCTTCCATGCAGAGGTTTAGTCCTTGTATCTGTTGGCCTCAACTAAACAATAGTCTTGTAAAAACAGATTTTTTTGTTACGTCAAAACCACTAACTACTTTTCTAATTGCTCTCAAGATAAAATGTGAGACTGTCTTTATACTTCAAAAGTTATAGTAGAGTGCACATCTATTGAAGACTTACTTGCTAATCTGAAGTTTATTTCAGTGTCATTTTATACAACCTTCATAGAGACAGTTTCAGGTCCAAAAATATGCACTCAATAGAATATGAACTCACATAGAATGCAAATCTCAATCAAAAATCCAGAATGATAAAAATCATTCATTTCACAGTTTTGAGAAGGTACACAGAGTAAAATGTAATTAAATTGGCAGGGATCCTTATGATTGTATTCATTATTATTCTATGTTGTATTTGGGGGAGCATCTGTCAAAAACAGAGGAAGCACCACAAAGCTCAAGTAGTTTATATATATATAAAAATATAATGAATAGGTATGCTTTCTTGTTCATTGGCTTTATTCTAGTCCTCATCCAGGAAATGAATTAAAAATTTATGAGAAGGATGAAATTTATATATATATAAATTGGTAAGATCTCATGCAGGGTAATATATTGGAAGGGGCCACCTAGGAAGCTGTTTTTCCAGGATTCTTCCCCTGTGCTAAGACATTCAAGCACTCAAAGGCCACTGCAGCTATGATACAAGGAAGACTAGCTACTATTTTTCCTGGTAGCAAAATGAACTACTGGGAGATGTCGGAAATTATAGGCAGATAGGTCATGTTTGGAACAAGCAGGTTACTGAGGATGTGCCTTTGGAAACTATATCTTGTTTCTGGGCCTTTCTCCACACCTCTGCTTCCTGTTTGCCAGCAGCTGAGCAGCCTCTTCTGCCACATGCTCCTACCATCATGGTATTCTGCCTCATCTCAGGCCCAAGTCAATGGAGCTAGTTGATCATGGACTCAAAGCTCTGGAACCATAAGCCAAAATAAACCTTTCACATTTCATGTGGTTTGTGTCAGTTATTTGGTTACAGCAATGAAAAGCTGACTAACCCAAGGAGTAAGGGTGACTCTGAAGATTGTTCAGTGGGAAGCTCCAAGTAGAAGGAGTTGCTGGTTTGGGGGAGATGGTGGAGGTATTCAAGACACACAGATTATGCAGTATTTGCAAAGACTTTTTATAGTTAGTGTAAATGACAATGCTAAAATTAAGTTTTCTGTGGCTTTGTATTCCTGGTTAATCGATTATATAATAATTATAATATCATGGCTTAATGGGAACAATTGAGAAAAAAAGTTAGTGACTTATGACTTAGGTAAAATTTGAATTTTATGTGACCATTCTAATCTAATACTCAATGAAAAAAGTGGAGCTAGAGACACAGAAATCTCTGCAATAGATTTACAGGTATTTATCTGCATAGAAATGACACTACAGGAGACACTGTTATTAAAAGGGAGATAGAACTGAGATGGAAAAAAGGTAGAATGTTGGGGACATATATAAACTGAGGAAGAAAACTTTTATTCTATTAATAATGCACTATGATGTGTTTTGTTGTTTATATATTTAGTGAATAAAAATAAGAAATGATGAAATTACTTACATAACATTGCTTATTAAAAGAATTGCTAAGTATATTCCACTTTATTTTGACAAGGTTATAACAAAGGGATCATTTCAAATTATGGTCCCATTCTCATTCAGTCACATGGCTTAAGCACAATGCAGAGTCTAGAGTAAAAGGGAAGAGGACCAAAAGTCAGTTTAAACACACTAAGTGACATTTATTCAAAAAGAACAAGTTGCAGGCTGCAAAAAAGAAAAAGGATGTTTCAGCTGAAATCAGCTTATATTACAAAATACATGACCCTGTGACCTAAACATTGGAACACTATTCTAGTTTAAATCTAGAACAGCAGAATATAAATATGTGTATGTGTGACATTTAAAAAATAGTCCCCTTCAAATATAATGAATAGGTATGCTTTCTTGTTCATTGGCTTTATTCTAGTCCTCATCCAGGAAATGAATTAAAAATTTATGAGAAGGATGAAATCAAAGAAGAGAGATAAAAGGTACATAGTAAAATGCTTTGGACACCTATAAACACCAAGTAATTTGGTCTTTTTACTGTGGTTAAAGCTGAAAACAATAACTCATCTTAGCTCTCTTGGGCCTTCTCTTCTGTGTATCCCACCTCCTTCCCACTTCCATCTACCTCAGGTGTCCTTGACCTTTAGCATACCCATCTTCCCTCAACACCAATTCACAGGTAAACTAATCTCCATCATTTGCATTTTATGCAAATTAAACTCAACACACAACTACTAAATCTCATTTGCTCTCCTGGACAGATTAAATGAGATGATAATAATTACTGTCATATATATGGACATCATCCAGTTTACCACGCCTTTCAGATGTATTATCTTACTAGATATCTAAAGTCTAAATTAGAAAGAAAATAATTCTCTCTACCCATTCTCTCTGTTCATTTCTAATTTATTAAAGGTTTGTTTGTGTCTAACAATTAAAAATCTTTACACACATCCTGGTGTGGGATGCACATGCCTATAATCCCAACTACTGGGGAAGCTGAGGCCAGAGTCTTAGCAAGAGCCTTTCTCAAAATACAAACAAATAAACAAACAACAACAACAACAATATATGGTTGGGGATATAAAAAAGGGTCAGTGGTAGAGCAGCCTCAGTTTCAATTCTGGTTCAAAAAAACAAATTTACTCACTTCACAAAAGAATTTGATGGATTACAAACATATGGAGATGTTTGAATATTAAGTGGAATAACAAACTCCTAAAATCTCTCACATAGCCCAGAAAACTGCCTATTCTGGCCAAGATGTTTGTCATCAAACAGTTATTGGCATGAGAGGTCCTGGGCTCTATTGGCATGGAGAGGACCTACATCTAAACGTCTGTAGAAGTTGCCAAGGCAGACTATTTGGATAGAGAAAAGGTGGCTCCTCCCAAAATTAAGTATCTTATGACAAGTCTTAACTGGAATTATTCTAGCTATCCTAACCTACCTCGTCCTTAAATTTAACCTGATTTTGCCTGTTTAAATGGGAAATTTTCATACTTTTCCTTACTTCATCCTCCATCTTGCTACCCTTACCCCTATTGATATCTTTAATTAGCTGACCCAGTTACATTAAATTGGATGTGATGGTAAATGTAATAATTTGCCTGGCTCTGTGCACACACAAGGCTTCTCTACCATGAGCTGAGACCCTGTGATCCAGACTCAGATGCAGAGCACAAGAACTAGTGTTAGTTGGACAGGTATTAAGGCCCCTTCACTCTCCTTAAATTTGACAGGCAGCAGTGAGTTGTCATTCTGTCAATTCTGCTCTGACCTTGTATTTTTCCATGCTCAAACCTCCATGTTAGGCTCCTGTTCCAATACCTAGGTCTGCTGGTACTAGTCCCTGCACTGATAATGTTTTTGACACTGGTGGGAAAGTGAGCTGCAATTGGTGGCCTCACAGCCATGAAAACTCATTCCCAAGCTGTGGGCAGGACACTTGCTGCCTTTATCCTTACTTCTGATCCACTCATCCTCACTCACAGGGACAAACGAGAAAATCACAGGTCAAGAGCATATGTAACCTGTTTAGGGTTGTTCAGCTAACAAGCGTCAGAGACCAGATTTTAATGAAGATCTGATTAACTGTAAATCCATGTTCCTTTTACCATTCTCCCGAACTTACATAAAATCTGCTTTTCATAACAAACTGCAAGAGTCAGCATCATAACCCTCAAATAAAGACAAAATAAGCATAAAAGAGAAGTTAATAAATGTAATAATGTTGCTGAATAGATACAGATAAATTTAGGAACCCAAACTAGGCATTTATTTTTTTCTTTCGCCTCCATACAGCTCTTTCTGAAACATTGAAGTGCTACTTTCGAGATATTTAGAAAGCTTTTTCTCCCACCACATTTGAAAGGAAAATGTGCACATTCATGAATAGAGCTCATTTCCACCATTATATAATTCTTGTATTTAAAAATTTTTGTGATTTTTTTTACATATGATCAAATGTATTTTTAAAATACACAGTAATATGTACATCAGTCTCATGAGGGGCTTTCATTTATCTACATTTTGCCATAGGAAATCATACCTTTAATTTTTCTCTTGAGTTTTTCTTTTCCTCTAGAGGAAAAAAGACCCACAATAATTACCAGCACATTAAAAATTCTACAAACTCTTAAGTGTAACTAGTTCACTCCTTAATTAAAGCATTGCCTTGTATGTTTGCTAGATTATATTCCCATCTGAAATAAAAATTGGTAGAGAGAGTGCATTCTCTGTTGAAGAATTTGTATGTTTGCTAGATTATATTCCCACCTGAAATAAAAATTGGTAGAGAGAGTGCATTCTCTGTTGAAGAATTCGGTTCAGAATAGTGCATTTTAGTCTAGGTCAAACTTTTAAATAATTATGTCAAAGGGAACAGAACTTTTTGTCTTTTATAAATGAAATTTAAATTCTCATTTCATTGATTTTAAATTGGTGTGTCTAAAATATTGTGTAATTATGTGTTGGAACTGTAACTAAAACTATAGATAAAAAGTAGAAAAAAGAAGAAATCACTAAATTAAAAAAGTATATTTGATTTACCTCAAACTAATTAATAGTTTAATATATCTATGAAGACACATTTAATCACATAAGTATGGAATTATAAATGTATTATAATAAATATTCATAATTCTCATTTTTAATTTTATATAGTTACCTTTCTGATGATTCATATTACATAATCATTCACAATCATTTAGAAATATTATGAGAAATTTACCCAGAACAGAACAATAACATCAGCTTTCTGAGATGCTAAAATGCTGCCTCAACTTTATTTAAATCATAAATGCATTCCTCAAGAATGTTTGTATTCTATGTCTTTGTCATGTACTTTAGGCCACCAAAGTTCTTAAATGTGAGACTGGTATGAATATCACTTGGTATTATACCACAATTCAAGTAACGATCTATTCCAAGCAGGCTTTCTGCTTTTCTCCCCCTTTCTTTCTTCCTTTTTTTTCCAGGGTGGGGGGACTGTTTTATATCAACAACCATCTGTCTTTCAGGCCATCAAACTCTCCCATCCATTACGGAGCCTTCCTCACCTCTGCTGCATGACAGCACAATAAAGATGACATACTAATTCAATGACTTGTAATTTCAGCTAAACAAAGACAAGTGCTGCAGCTTCTTCTTTTGTGTTAACAGTGCCATATTGGTGAAGCCAGCTATGCAAACATAGCACTGGGAGGGTTTTATGACAGCAGTTGAATGGGGAGACTAGCTTGGTGTTGCTTTTTGTGGTTTTTGGCTCCATAATTTTTGGCTCTGTGCTGCTGGCCATGGGTATTGTCTCTGGATTCTGTGTCAGCAGCAGCTAATTGTTCCAATAATGTTTATCATAGGGATCCACCAGGGAGCTGTATATGTGGAGATAAGCTACAGGGCAATGATACACACTATCTTACTGATCTCTATACACAGTGCTTTTGCCTCATGCCAAAAAGCTTTTTAGGTTCCCAGTCTTAAAAAAATAAATAAATAACAGCTTAATCATCATGCCAACAATAGTGTCTAAGGGGATACAATCAGGTTCCTCTGATAATCTTAGCAACACATGAAAGTCATGCGCAAAAGCAGTAATTGAAGCAGTTGGTTCATTCTACCACCTGCTGTTGAAGTCACAGGTTAATCTAAATGAGGTCCCCTTCCAATGAAGCAGTATGCAAGGCACTTTTTATATCATAAATGTGCATTGCAGAAGCTTTACAAAATAATAAAGTAACAGTTCATTAAATGAACTGTATGAAGTATCCTAGGCTGGTCTAGCTTCTCCCACTGCTGCTGGATGGCACATCCAAGTGTAAATTCTGTCCTCATGTCTATACCCCAATGCACACTTCAGTTTGCATATGGTTGCAGACAATGGGAGTTTCTGAGACAGATGCCCAAATGTAACTAAACGTCAGGCAATCACGGCAATCAGCTGCAGGAAAGTGAAACATTTTTCTTTGTCTGCTTTTGATGCTATTTCCCCCAAGATTACTAAATAGAATGTTGACAATGTAAAATTAGCCTTAGAATCAACAATTAAGCAGCTTGCCATAGTCTGCATTAGCCCATGTGCAAGGGAAGAATTTTCTAATTAAACTTTTAACCTGATTTTCATTTAAATTTTCCTTAAATGCTTTTCATAAGATCTTCATCTGACCAAGAAACAAAAATCTAAAATTATATAATATGTTGTTCTTAGGAAATTTCTTAACAAAATTGATTAAAAAATTATAAGAAGTGTCACAATAAGACCCTAATGGAAACATTAAATTATAGGACAAATGGCATCTTCAGAATAAAACTTATGTTTTATTTTATTTTATGAATTAATAATAACTGCCATACATTGAGGATATATTTGGCATCAGATGCTAAACTAGGAAACATTATCTTATTTAAGTCTCATAGCCATCCTCAGAAACTAGTATGGTGTCTGAAAAAGCTGAGGACACATGTCTCAGAGAGGCTGCATAATAATCCAAGTTTCTGGGTCAAGAACTAGTAACACTAAGAGGGAAAATCAAATCACCCTGAGTTTAAACAAACACTTTTTCCACCATGATAAACTGATAAAATTCATTTAGTGTAAAGAAGGCTAGGAAAATATTTATAAAGTTGAGTAAACCCCAATTCTAAATTGTTTACACACAGTAAGGCATAATAAAAACCAAATTTATGAATATAAACTGACATACTCCTAAATTTAGTAGCATGTGGGTGGATAGTAGTGGAATAGATATGTTGTAGGACCAGGAACACTTTTTGGTATAGAACTATATTACTTTAACCTATATCAGTGGCACAGGGTAATAATAAGTAGGCAAAAGAGCACCTGCATTAAAGGTGCTAAAAAAATATTTGCCAAATATTTAAAGGTGCTGATAAATAAATGCCATCTATTTTTAATAAATGAATGAAGTAAATAAGTAATATTATTAAATGCAACCATATAAACTATTGTATTTAGAGTACTGGCTATGTGCCAGACATCATATTAACACTTCATGTGGGTTTTGCCTTGCATCTTCACAGTGATCTGCTGATTTGGGGATTATTATCCCCACTTTACAGGTTAGGACCAAGGATCCAAAACATTAGATGCATTTTTGATGTAGGAAAGATGAGTCAGGATTCAAGCCTAAAACAATCTGACTTGCTTGAATGAATCAATAAACAAATTTAGAAAACTAAAATTCTCTTTACTTCTCCATAATTCTTTACATTGCCAACAAGAATAGCAGCATTGGGTCTATAGACATTATCAAAAGAATTGCATTAAACATCATAGTAATGTTTTGGTTCAACAAGAATTCTTAAGAAACAGAATGTAGTATTAAGGAAGGCTGAAGAATATTCCTTGAATATTGTAGACATCTTTGAAAACAAACAGTATTTACATTTGTCTTGGAAATTTCACAAGGAATCCAGAACAGAATAGGTGATCTTTAAAGATATATCTAGCATGATTGTTCTGTGGCAATTGAATGCAAATTGTAAACATTCTTTTTGTGACAGAGAATATATGTTAAAGTCTACTGCACTGAAATGCATTGTCTCTAGCTTTCATTATGACACTAAAGTCTATCTTATGCAACTTCCTGACATAAAAAGTGCATTTGTAAGTTTTGAGTACAAATTTCCTATTAATTCAGGTCTGATGAAAGTTCATGATAGCATTCTGTTTGGAGACAAACAACAAAGCCCAAAAGTAAAAGGATATGTTCTCCTAAATATCTTCTTTCAGAGTTTTACTTTTGTTTTATTATCTATGATATAATATTTATAATATTTAATTTATTTCAATTAACCAAGTATTAAAGTAATTAGACAGTTATTTCAAATATATTCACATATCATTAAATTTGCTGGAATTGTTTAAATTGCCAAATGTACAGAGAAGTTTAGATATTTATAATTAATTCCTATGTAAAAACATTCTCCGTAGTTTTCTGTCACACATTATTTGATCAGTTCTACTATAATTTGTCAATGGAAAAATATGTTTGACAGAATTTATAAAATAATTGTTTGCCATTTTCAACTCTTGTCTATTTAAAACAAAACACATTACCCTTTTAAAAATGCCACTAGACTCAAGGCTTCCAATTTCTAGTCCAACACATTAGGAGCTTATACTAAGTAACAACTCTAGAGTAGCAAGTAAAAACTTGATAAAAAAAATCAAAAACTTTTCTTAGATCTGTTAAAAAGTAAGGACACAAGTCAAACTTATGTCCCCAAATTTGAAGAGAAAAACAGGCAAAAACGAGAATCACAACTTATCCATAAAACACCCAACAAGCAGAAATCTGTGTGAGAGCTATTATTTGAGTAGAAAAAAAAATATAACCAGTGGATTTTTGGAATGCAATGCAGTCTTAGGGTGGGATGGGAAGCACCTTTTTTTTTTTTTTTTCGTTAGTTTTACTTCCAGAAATTCTATCAGTGTTTAGAGTTCATACTGAAGAAAAATCCCCTTGGGCTTCTGCCAGGATAAGGAGAAATCATTTTGAAATATGCTAGAGTATTTGTAAACATGGTCTTAAATGAGGAAAAATATCATAGAAAAAAGGGGCATAGCATAATTTTAAAGGGGCAAATAGTCATAACAGTAACATAACAAAATAACAACCTTTAATGTATATGTGTTTAACAACTGAGCATCAAAATATAGGAGAAATTTAAGGAGAAACAGATGAACCCATTGTTACGATTGGAGGTTTTAACATCCTTTTATCAGAAATGAATAAATCTATCACGGTAAAAATCTGTAAGGATATAAATTCAACACCTCACCAAAGAGGGCAAGTGAACATATAAAAAAGTCATCAGCATTTGTTATTAGGGAATTGAAAACTGAAACAATGATATTCCAATACATACCTGTAAAATAGCCAAAATCTAAAAGACTGACAGCAAATGCTGGCAGGTATAGAGAAACTCTACACAGGAACTCTATACAGTGCTAGCAGAAATGAAAAATGGTACAGTACCTTGGGAAACATTTGACAGTTTCTAACAAAATTAAGCCTCTGCTTATCATATGATCTAACTATCACTCTTATTGATATTTACCTCCCCTAAAATTAAAACATATCCACACAAAAACCTGCAGATGAATGTTCATCGCAGCTTTGAATATAATCACAACCTTAGAAGTAACTAAGATGTTGTTAGGTGAGTGGAGGGGTAAATAAACTTTGGTATATCCAGCCAATGAAATGTTATTTCACTTTACAAAGAAAGAGCTATCAAGGCATAAAAATATAATAAGGAAATTTAGATGCTTCTTACTAAGTGAAAACAAATCTTATAAGGTTACGTATCATATCATTCCAATCATACGACATTTTAGAAAAAGTGCAACTATTGAGACAGTAAAAAGATTAGAGTTTCTAGGGGATAAGAGGGAGCAAGAGTTTATAAGCAGAGAATAGAGGAATTTGGGGGCAGTGAAACTATTCTGTGTAATACTACAAGGGTGAACATATCTCATGTCATTTTACATTTGCCAAAACCCATGAAATGAACTACACCAAGAGTGAGCCTTAATGTAAATTATGGACTTACCTAAAACTGTCCCCCAAATAAAATATATTAATTATTAAAAATAAAGTTAAGAGGGTTTGAAAAAATAAATAGAAAATTTCTCTAACTGAGCTACCAAGCAGCCTAGGTAGAATGTGAATCTGACTGTATCATCCACTGTTGGAAACTTCTCAAGGATGCCCTTCTGCTCACCTCAACAAGTAGGGTACATTTGCCTTCAGTAGGACCGGAGATGGTTTTAAGTGAAACATGGATAAATATATTCTAAAATTTTAACTGTACAGGATTTATTGTGAATTGTATTAGAAAATAAAGCTAAAATAAGGAAAAAGGTTGATTTTGAATGACCATTTGTTGATTCCAATAATTGGGTTTTCTTAATGCGATGGTATCCTGTACATTGCTGGCAGCCTTTTAATAGGTTAATTCTTTTAATATATTCTTTTTCTTCTATTTATGTCCAATATAAAATTAGGGATTTTTTTTACTAAAAAAAAGGGAGAGAGAGAGAAAGAATTTTAACCCCTTGAATGTTAAGGGAGCTAATTATTTTAATAATCTAATATGTAACCTTAATTTCAAAAAACAACAACAGGTTTCACAGTACTTAAAATAATTAAAATGGTTTATATAATCACAAAAAAGCATACCAGCAAAGTAAAATAGAATAACAGAAAATAAAACTCTTTCACATAGTGAAATCAACTTAAAATTTTGACTTTTTCACCATCCTTTAAGAAGGATGCTCTGTCTTCAAAGAAACTATATCTAAGGAAATATTTAGTATTATATTTTTATCTTTTGTAGTTTTATTGTACTTTGAATTTATTGGCCTTTCTTTAGATTCCCTGTAATACCATATATTGCTATAAGATTGTAGCAGGATTCTGTTTTGTATTGTTTTGTTTTGTTTCTCTTACATTTCTATGGCAAGTAGTAGATGGTAGCTATGAAGAAAAAGTTCTACATTTTCCATTCCCTATAATACAGCCTATTCTCAGTGTTGGGAAAGATCAGGAAATGAGGGAAATATTTCTTTTCTTTCTTTATTAATTCTATTGTTAAATAGGGAGAGACTCCACCAATCCAGAAGTATAAAATGATTGGTAACTGAGCCCAGCAAACTACCTGCTGGTCTTGTATGGTTGGGGGTTATGGAATGATTTTCACTTAGTAAATAATGACTATATTTTACTTTTTCTTCAATTCACCATCTTAGAGCCTGAGTCTCTATTCATTTATTTGTAAGAATAAAACCAGCAGAAAATAAATCTGTTTTTCCTACTTACATTAGGCTCATAACCACATATACTACTACATAATAGATAATTTAATAAAAATACAAAGAAGTGTTAAGGTCTGTAAACAAGTCAAAATGGCACCTGACATTTTGCCAGAGGGAGTGGTTTATGAAGTTATGCCATCGAGCCATTAAGCATGGATTCCTTATTGGTTGACTGCTGTGTCTAGTTTATGTTAATTAAGATAAGCTGTGCGTAATGTGTTTATACCTCTCCTGTCCTACAATAAATGGCTCCCACTCCTGCTGTATCAATCTACACAAGTTGCTCGTCACCCACCCCCCCTGGTTATTTTGCTGCAATTTTTTCCTGATAATCCTTCCTCCTCGGAACTTTCTTCTTTTTGACTAGAGTTCCTGGGCTTCCATCAACACATGCCCTAACTGCTCTTGGTTCCACTGGGGTGCTTTCTTCCCTTAGTAATTTACTTAATACCCCTTCCATATTTTCATCACAAAGACAATACAATATTTCAAGACAAAACAAGACACAAACATACTATATCAATCTTCTCCATTTTCTCAAAATGGCCATATTTCCTCTCGCCTTATCTAGGGATGAGCAGATTTGCTCCCGTCCTATCTATAGATGGGCAGCTTTTTTTCCTCACTTACCCCTGAGTGTCCCAGGGCTCCCTGTACAGGCCACCAACTTCCACAGTCCGGCTGCAGCAAAATAACCGGGGGGGGGGGGGTGAAGAGCAACTTGTGTACATTGATACAGCAGGAGTGGGAGCAGTTTATTGTAGGACAGGAGGGGTATATATACATTACACACAGCTTATCTTAATTAACATAAACTCAATACAGCATTCAACCAATAAGGAATCTCCACACTTAATGGCTTGATGGCGTTACTTCACAAACCACTCCCTCTGGCAAAATGCCATGCACCATCTTGACTTGTTTACAGACCTTAACATTCGGCTCCCACTCCTGCTGTATCAATGTACACAAGTTGCTCGTCATCCCCCGGTTATTTTGCTGCAGCTGGACTGTGACAAAGAAGTATAAACTTTCAATTTTAAATATTTTAAAAATTAATTTTGAATCTCAAATTTTGAGGTATCTTATCTCTTCCTAAGATGCAGTTACTACTAACCTTTCTTACTACCAATTACTATACTCTTACAGAGATTGGATATCCTCAATCTGAGAATCTGAAATACAAAATATGAAACTTTTTGATTGCCAACATGACACCACAACTAAAAAATTCCCTGTCTCACCTCTTGTGGCAGGTGGCTGTCCAAACACAGGTACATCAAACATGGTATATGATATTAACTTGAGGCTATGTGTACAGGTGAAAGTGAAACATGAATGAATTTTGTGCTTGCAGAAGGGTCTTATCCAGAGATATTTCATTATATGTAGATGTATATATGCCAGAATCTGAAAAAAAAAATCATGAAATCTCATTTTTGGTCCCAACATTTTAGATATGAAATACTTAGTCATAATTATATCATCATCTATTGTGCACATATGTATTATTTATGTAGTACATAAATCTTTGAGGGAAATAATAGTTGTTATAAAAATATTTCACTGAGGTTTTAACATTATGTTTAAAAGTTAAGCTGAATATACCAGATCTTGATTTTTCCATTATGTTAAGTTTATATAGTATACCTCTTTTGTCTCAGAGCAAAAATCATTTAAAACTCTGTCTCCATTTTGATAGTACTCTAATTATACCTTAGTTCTTTATGAGCAGAAGCTCAAGGCAATATTGCTGATGTGACAAACTTAAGTATTTGTCCCAGTTCTTCTTCCTTCCCTTTACTCTTTGCTGTGTGATTTTGCAATATCTCTCATTAGAGGTGAAATGTACTCCCCTACCTTGACTTTGGATTTGGCTATGTGACTTTATATTAGTCAAAGAATTTTACAGGAGCAAACATTTGCCAATTCTGATTCTAGGCTGAGAGAGACATCCTTATTCTGTCATCATCATGAAAAGGACTTCCCTTGAATAATTGCTGCTGCTCAGCTTGGGCTACAATTAATGTATTTGGGTACAGAATGAATGTGACCTATGTCAAAGAATTAAGTGCATCCAGATCCACAGCCAGAAGCAGAGACAGAAAAGAGAACTAAGCCCAGTATAGATAAGCCAACATGATCTAAAATGAGGAGAGGAAAAGAAGTGGGTAAATGTAATTTTGAGCTGAATTTTGAGTAGTATAATATGCTGCAGTACTATATTATGGTGGGTCTACCACCTGATAAATGCATTTATTGTATAAAAAAGCTTACTGGCATCTACCTAGTAAGTATGTGTGCATTCACTGTAACTATCAGCTCTAATGCACTGAAAAAAAAAATAATGTATGTGTTTATTTCTATCTCAAACCTTTTTCTGATTAGGAGAACTTTCCATCACAGTTTATGATCTCAGTTAGTATGTGGTCTATTATTGCTTTCTGTTTTTAGCCCACTGAAAGGGTAAAAACTACTAAATACATTATAAAGCACAAGTCTTTCATCAGGATACAGTTAATTGTTAATGATATTCAAGTTTGATTTTTCCCTCAGTTTGCCAAAATAAGACATTTAAAAGGGCATAAGCATTTTAATATGTAAGTCTAATCATATGTTTTAAAGAATTTACAAATACTCACTTAGCAAGGAGAAAAATGCAGATACATAATTGATTTAGAAGAAATGAGAAAAAGTTGTGGATAACCAAGCACTACGTGAATGTTGTTTATAAAAGCAAAATATTTGAGATGATTTTTGTATTTTTTAAAATTAATTTCACTTTTTTGGATTAGCTGATGTCTTCAAAGAAAGAAATTAACAATTGAACAGAATGTGATGTCTTGTGGATATACACAGGTTAACCATTTCAAAGACTTTAAAAAACAAACTGCATATATGTAATAAAAAGAATAGTGTTTTTAATCTCTATGTTATTTACATAACTTTCTAGAGAAAAGTAAGCATATAAGTGTCAGTAGTTTTCAACTTTGTTACAATTAAATTCATTTGACAAGCTGTATAGGAAGTAGCAACTAGAAACAAAAATATACTGCTTTATTACAGGAGCTGAAGCCAAGTATGAGAATATTGTCCTCCTCTGCTAATTGCTAGCCAAATGTTTAATTCCTAGTGATTACTGAGACAACCAAAATCTAGTAAGCTTTACTTCATGACCAGTACATAAATGACAGGGGAAAGTGAAAAAGTAGATGTTCATTCTGCAAAATAGTTTGTATCTAATGGGGAGAGAAAGACAGGATGCATGTAAACAAATAAATAATAGAAGTTCAGAGAGTAAAAATGTTTTAAAGAAAATATAACCAGCAAAAGCTACAGAGAGTAACTGGGTATCAGTTGTATTGTCAAGGAACTTCTTTTGAGAGGGTGATGTGTGACATAAGACAACTAGGTATTAAACATGGCAGATAAATAGGACATTTAATCAATTTCTACTATAGAAATACATTGTGGAGGGGAAACTTATTTATTAAGACCAATTTTACTCAACAGAAGTTTGTCCAAGTTTTGGACAGGGATATAGGATTGAATGGCAGAAATAAACAAGATAATTAAAAATTATGAACAAATTACCAAAATTCTGATATATATATATGAATAAATATGCTTGAACTTTGAATTCCATGAGGCTTGAATTTAAAATTCTTTTTGATATCATCACAGAATGGCCTTGGGCAAGTCACTTCAACTCTCTTATAGAACCTATTTCACAGACTTGGATTACATGAGACATTCTCAGCCTTCCTAAAAGTTGAAAATAATTATAAAACGTAACAAAGGGTTTATAAATATTGACATCACTGAAAAAATTTACAGAAGCACAAAATGGAGAGAAATTATAAGGTCTATTAAGTTTTCAATAAAATATAAATGATAAATGAAAGTTAGATTTTAAATTAGAATCAACTGGAAGCTTAAATCAGTAGGGGCAATAGATTCTTCTATCCCTGTAGGCATTCCTCTGTTTTAACTTTGCATACACCTATCATAATTTCACCACAAGTCTGACTATTAGAAACTCTTGTTCTACTGAACTCACCTTTAAAATTACTAGCAGATTCTCACAAACACAGGTATATACCAGACAATTTTAATTATAACTTAAAACAAAAACACAACACTTTATTTGAAAGATTTAATCTCAATACATCTTTCCTGTCAAACTAGGTGTGTTTAGATTAAGGGGAAAAAAATAGCCTTATTTTTGCAATACCTTGTAACATGATAAGTTCTAGCTATTTTATATTCTGCCTCATGTATCTTTAACATAGCCTATGGCTAAGATTTAGTTGTAAAATCACTATGGTTAATGATAATATATGCCTAAAAAAAATTTTTAGAAACCACATTCATCTGTAGTTCTGGGATATGAGAAGGAGAGCATTACTTTTAATTTTAAAATTCAGATATTTGATTTATAATTCAGGAAAAAATAGATGCTATTTTAAAAATTTTCTTTAAAAATAATTTCTAACATTTTTGGAAATAACTTCAAGATATCTTTGTAAAAATTCCCCCAAATAGTTGCATATTACCTTTCTACAAGATTGAAATGAAAGTTAGAGAAATATCAATTCAAAAGTGAGTAATTATTTTAAGCTCGATGCATAATTACTGTGTTGCAATTGTGAACAAAGCAGGGCTCCAGGGGATAGAAAGACCAGTAAGTGCTCTTAAGGAGTTGACAATCTAGGTGACAAAGCAGAAAGATGATGAAGAAATAAGCATTTCTGTTCTTGATCCCAGATACAGTTTAGGAAAACTACCATCTTGATCCTGTATCTATTTCACTTTCTCTGAGGGAAGTGTAGTAATGAAATCAGCTGATACACAGGCCTTTAAACTTTAAAGTGCCTCAGAACTCTCAGAGTAAACTTTAGCCAATAATCTAAATACAAACTGAAAACGTGGGTCTTGAGACTACTGTGCTTCACAACTTTGCTTCTCTGGGGAATTTGTAACAGGTGAGTATTTAAAATAGTCATTCCTTCTCTAGCACTTAAAACCAGTGAAGTATGGGATCCAAATTGGAATGAGTTGTACTCCATTTATATGTCAAAATACATCCTACTGTCATATATATCTAAAAATAACACACACACACACACACACACACACACACAATCTTCTACACAAAATAAAAAAATCCACATAAACTGAAAATCCCTGTATAATATAAGAAAGTGGTATTAGCATGGCAGGCCAAAAGTCCTGTTTGTATTTTAGGAAGGCTCTTGGGGCCTGATCATAGTGTCCCCATTTTTCTCATTAGGTATTATATTTATCATTGATCATTGAGAGTTATTGGTAAACATTTCCATTGACATCCCTAATAAACCAAGCAATAAAAACAACTTGTTTCCCTCATTTCCTATGTCTGGACAAAGATAAAAAGAAGTAGCTGTCAGCTACTTCCAGATTTCCAGATTCTGGATCTACAGAAACCCTTGGCTTAACCTTCAGAGGCCACAGCAAGCATCTGTAACTTAATTTTCTGCTCACCACTGCTACATCTTCATTTTGAATTAAATGATTACTTGATGGCTAATGCCATGTACATTAAAAGAAAAAAAATTTGTACAAGTTAAATTTTTTTTAGAAAACACTTAAACCAATTTTATTGAGGTATAATTAATTTAAAGAAGAAATAATGTATTTTAAGTGAATTTTTTGATGAGTTTTGCCAAATTCATATACCTGATTAACTATCTTTATATATCAAGAAATGGAATATCTCCATTTTCAATAATTTATCTTATTTTTTTAGGAAAAATTACTAGTAGTTAGAGTGTAAGGTGACAGGTCTACCTTTTTTAAAGCTTCCAAGGTGTATTCCAAAGTGCCTTCCAAAATGTTACAATTATCCCTGTTCATATTTGCGTATGAGAATGCTATTTTAGAAAAGAAGTCATTGTACTGTTGGCAGTATGTCATCCAGTAAATTCTGAATTTTGATAAAAATGAATGAAAATTTTAAAAATAATTTTTAGTGTTACCATATTTGTCACAATAGAGCAGAATCCTTAAGAGCAAATTGAAAACTGTTAAGCATATAAAGTATTGATATGTTCTTAAGACAATGGTAACTTAATACAAGAACTTTAAATAGAAAAGATATAATTGAGATAGCACTTATATATACAAATCTTTCTCTCAAAGTAATGGTACTCCAGAAATAAGTAATATCAGCATCACCTGGGAAGTTGCTAGAAATGCCCATTCTTGGCTCCGACCTCAGATCTCCTGTATCAGAAATGTTGGAATTTGGGTCCTTTAATCTGTGTTGAAATAATTCTCTCTTTGACTCTGACACATGTTTCAGTTTGAAAATGATACTCTTACAAGAATGTTTTATATAGACAAAAAATATTGAAACTCAGAACACTTGTGGGGTGATATCTAACATTCAACAGTCACCATACAGTTTTTCAGCCTTTCCTTTTAACCCCTTATATCTACTTTTCTTTCCATATTATGTGGTTGAGATAATTTCTTATAATTCTTTGTACAATTAGAAACTTGTTATAGCTATGTGAAAAAATTCGAATTATGGCAGGTATAAAACATCAGGTCTCAGGCATTAGGATGCTTGACTTCAAATAATTTATAATTTGGTTAACCCATTATGTCACATCGTATAATGTATAGAGCAGCCTAAAACTCAATTGAGCAATTTTTAGGTATCCTATAAAATTCTGTAAGTTTTTATAAGTGTCCTAAATATAGGATGATGAGACACTAATAGGCATAATATAACTAAATATGCATGCTCAATTGATAACAATGAAATGAGTGATACATATAATATTATATAATTACTAGAGGAGAGAGAAACGCCTAGGAGTTTTGGCGAACACGTTGGACTGCTTACACAAGAAGCAATATGTGGCATACATTAAATGTTGCATTGGTTTTGCACAAATGGAAGAGGATAAAGAGAAGCATTCCAGGTGAGAAGAAAGACAAGTCAAATAAACTGTTACAGGAAGTATTGGCTCTTTGACTAAATTGGGCATTGGATATAGAGGTACACTTTAGTTATGCCATAAAGGAAGGCTGAGTTGAAAGCCTACTGGCGAGTCACATTAATTTCCTGAATATTATGTGAACACAGTTCTTAAAACTCTTCTTGGAGGATATTTTGGCTATGCAAATAAGATCACAGAACTATATTATAATAAAAGCAAGTCAATTAAGCAATATGCATTAAGTTACATTATAGTATTGTATACTTCAAATATAACTGAGAAATATAACTTGAGCTATAGGAATATTCTTAAAAATCTTCAAAATTTATCTGTTTTCAAAACCATAAAACTTGAAAAATGCATGTTCCTTTTAAAGATAATTGTAGCTAATATGTAGACATATCATTTTATAAAAACTGAATTTTGACTATGCTTTCTTGTGCAACTTACAATCCACACATTTAATAATGAACTAGTTTAATAAACTAGAATCCATACATTTAATAATGAACTAGTTTTTGACAATGCTTGTAGCACACTAGGATTAGCACATTAAAAATGTGATTCAATAATTTACACAAATTAAATGACATTTATCTTATACAATACTAAGACTCAGTTTCCCTTTAAAGAAATTGAAATAAAATTAGAAGTATGTATGGGAAGGTAAAGGAGAGTTTAACAAAATACCATAAAAGTTTGTCTGCCTCACTATCAAGGGATAATATTTTTATATACCAGACCCTGATAAATATTTTTAACACTGAGTCAAATCAATTTCATTGGTATATTGATTGAGATCTATAGTTTACAGTGGTTTGGAAAAATAACTTGCTAGCGTGGAAAGTGCTGTGTTCAGTGTTATCTTTTACAAACTCTTCACTTATCTAATGAGTATGAAATTTGCATCTGAAGGCAAGAGGTGATATGAAAGTAGATAACTTAAAACAGAAGGTTGTACTTTTAGAATACTGAGTTTATTAAATTGACATATTAGATTTATGATTAAGTGAAGACAGTGCCATGAATCATAAGCATTGACAGAGTGTTTCACATTTTGTGATGATTATTTGGCTTCTGATGGACTAATTTAATATTAAGTTCACTTAACTAAGGGGCTCAAAACATCTATGCAATTTTAATCTATAATAGTAATTTCTTTTTTTTAAAGAGAGAGAGAGAGAGAGAGAATTTTTTTAATATTTATTTTCTAGTTCTTGGCGGACACAACATCTTTGTTGGTATGTGGTGCTGAGGATCGAACCCGGGCCGCACGCATGCCAGGCAAGCGCGCTACCGCTAAGCCACATCTCCAGCCCCTATAATAGTAATTTCTTTAAAAATAAGTTAGATATGAACCATTACAACCACTATCTTGTAAATTGGAGAATAAATAAAACACAGTGTGGGGCTTGGCCTATGCATAGTACAGGTTTGTCTGCAAAGTGTTCAATTGAATGCTTGACAGTGTTGACTGAAAACACAATTTTGTCTTTAGATGATCATTTGTGAGCCTCCCCAAATCAAACCCACTTTGCTTTTTTTATTGATTGTTCAAAACATTACAGAGATCATGATATATTTCTAAAGGTTTCTTTGAAAACCTCCCTATTACTTATCTCTATAAATAATAACAGTATTTATAACAGCTCTCTGTGAGCTGTTACCTCATTTTCCTGTCTAATAATATGACATATGACATATTTATTTGAAAAGAAAAGTGACCAAGAATTAAACCATTGTAAACTACCAGTACTTGTATTTTGCAATATATGGCCTTCTTTAACAATTTTCTAATATCTTCTTTCCATGTAATACCTTTCAGAACATAGAGTAGACAAAACTCTAAAATATTTCTCAGATATCTTTTTGTAAATTCCACTAAAAGCAATTTTCATTTCACTAAGTTATCTCAGAGGTATACATTAAAGCTTCAATAAAGAAGAAAACAGTAGTTAAGACTGTAGATTTACAGACATAACTTTAAAAATTAGAACTAAGTCACTATATTCAAAGAAAATACTTACAACAACAACATTTATAGCAATTATATATAACAATGTTACCAATCCTGCTTGTTCTCAAGCACAAATAATTAAATAAAATAGGAACAAAATATGAAAACCTTCTCTCTATGATAGATGTTCTTCCATTATGTGATTGTGAAGATTTAAGATTGACTTTAACAATAATTTTAAAGTAAATTCTAAATTTTCAATTCTTTATTTATCACATCCATTAGTACGAATTTTTACTTAAGTAGCAGTTATATTTGTTTCTAGTAACTTGTACCTCTTACACATATTGCAACTGTGACTGCACAAGTGGTATTACAACTTTGCTGTTATTGACAAATGATTTTACCTGTGACTCTTAGGAAATCTTGAGCATGCATGTGTCAGTCAATTTATGAAGTCATATTCATAAAACCACAGTGGATCCACCAAATACTAATTGAAAAAAAGTTGAACATTTAATAATCTCTCTCAAATAACATTAAGAGGAATTGAATCCACAATTCATACTTATGAAGAGGATCTACAACAAGCAAACAAACCTGAAAGCTTATTCTTTTGTAGGGTTTTCCTCCTGCCCTGTTCTGTACTGCGGTTTTTACCATCCCTCTGTCCTTCATTACTTAGCCTGTTTTAGTTTCTACCTAATTTCTGAGCCTCTTTTCAGATTCCTACTGATATGACTCTTTTTTATTCACTTTCCTAATATTGTATCATGCAAGATCTGGAAACCGAGGTTGCAAAAACTCTCTTTCAGGGAATAGATAAAGAGAGAGTGGATTGGAGAAAGATGATGAATCTTCACTATTTATTTATTTTCCTTTGCTTATATTCAGTCACTCACTTCCCTCCTCAGGTTGCAAAGTGCAGCAGCAATTTAAAGGACACATAGTTAAGTTAGTACAGCACGCACACGAGGATATGATACAATTGCACTCTTGATTTTTACTTATCATCGTTATATTTTTACTAATTTAGCAAATCAGGCACATCATTATTTTAGAAAGTATATAATAAACAAATGTGTTCAATAAAATCTTGAAATCATATGCTCTCCTAACCTACATTTGCCTCCTTCCATTTTGCCTTTCAAATAAGAACTAATATTGAATTTCTATAGTCTTAATTTATATGAAAAATCTATATGCCAGTCATATAAATTCATATAGCAATTATAATTACTTGAATAAAAATAATAAATATGTATAAAGAATAAATAAGTGCACGAAGGAAAAATATAGCAGTAGAAGCTACTTTAAAATCAAATTCTAGGTAATATTTTAAGAAAAAAAAATAGAGTGGATTAAAATTATAGTTGATAGTGAAAAATTGATGGCCCTGAAATAAAGTAGAGAAAATGAATATTTATAAAGTAATTACAAATAATTAATTTTATTTAAAAGACATCATTAGAAAGTTCTTATAGCATTATAATAGTCTCATAAGTAGCATAGGTGAATGGATTATTGCCTCCAAAGTAAACTTTCACTCCATAACATGCATCTCCAACACCACAAATTATGAAGTACCATGGCTTCTTTTGAAGGCTTACCAATTTCTGTGTTTATCCTTCTCCTTCTAAGGTAAATGTTCTCAAGGAAAATAATCAACATAATTCTGTTGTGGTTTTTTTTTTTTTTTTCCAGAGAGATAGCCACTTCATTAGTATATCCAATTTCACATCCAATCTGTACTATAGTAGGGGAAATACAATGCTACTTTTTACAGGCTATATACTGGACTATTACTCTGCAGTGGTCTTTATATTTAACTTAAGTAGTTAAATATGAAGAAATAGTTTAATAAAATTTGAACACACATGTTAAGAAAAAGCCAAAGAGAATATGTAAATTGTGGATCTATTCTACTTTATGATGTTATATACACATTAAACTAACAACACAATTTTGCTAAATGAATAAGTAAATGAAAAATTAAATATTAAAAATTAATTTCCAAGTAGATATGGTTTAGTTATTCAAATCCATCATATGTTCTCAAGGCATTTATTCTTACTGAATTCTATATTATTCAACTACAGATAATAATTTTTTACTTTAATATTCTTGACTTTGATATTATTTGAGAGTTTTATAGCCAACCCAATTCCTAATTTTTGTAAGAAAACATGATACATAGGACACATACTGTTTAAGGATTTCTATCTTTCTCATCTGGAAATAAGTAAATGGTACCATATCTCCATTAGAGATTTCTATTATCATCTTTATCTGTATTTTAAGGACAATTCATTAAGAGCAATGATTCCCAACCAATGGCTTGTAGGTCTGAGGGTTAAGGCATATGAAGAATCCAAGAATGTATATGGAAACAAGGTTACATATCTTGGATGAAGTGATTATTCCAGATCTACAAACACATGGATCATTTAAGCATCTTATGATTCATAGAATCACTTAATTAAAGGCATGTGTATGTGTGTGTGTGTGTGTGTATTAATGAGTTAGAATACTATCTGGCATAAAGAAAACATCAATAAACTTTATCTAGTATTATTTTTCATTATTATTTAAAACATCTCACAATGTTGAAAAGGAGATACAAAATATTAAATGTGTTGATAATATGTGAATTTTTGAAGAACTTTTATGAGAAACTTCCATTTTAAGAACAAAATAAAATTTAATTTTATCCTAACTACTAGTAAAAATGTGTATTCACAATAGAAAAACATGCAACATAAGCTATTTCTATAAGCCAAGTATAAAAAGCATAATATATTACAAGTTTACTATATTCATTTCTGTTCTGGTAATTTTCTATGTGGTTTATTGATATTCTACTTGCAATAGCTAGAAAAGGCGGAATTTTTATTGGATTTCCAATTGAGAAATTTAGGAGAAAGTAATATAACTGTAATATAAGTGTCCAGAAGCTTCAACTGATTTGAAAAAAATACTACAAATTTCTAATTTAGGTAAATCTTATTTAGTAGCAGAAGGCTGAAGTTTTAGAGGAGCCATGTTTGTGTCATAAACTCTAATATCCCCTTCACTTCCAACACTTTTTCAACAAGAGTTCAATGTGTGATTCCAATATTTTCTGCTATAGAAAAAATGCCCAGATAAAAATGATATACTTTGAAATGACACTTTGATTCATTTTAATATGTGAACAGTTTAAAATTAAGAGGAATACAAAAAATTACAGTAACTTGAAAAATCATCCTGAAAAGCTGAATCTCCCCATATTCTTCTCCCTAATTCTATTTCAATTCCTGTCTAAAAAGAATCACATTTATCAATTAGATTTTTCTCTACTCCACATTTTAGTAATATTACCCTCTGTATATCTAAAAATAATCTTTTGATAGCTATTACATAAGTTAAAGGTTTTTATGTATAGATACTTCATAAATATTAAATGCCATCCCATTGTTCTTTTCCTCTTAACTAGAAGGAAAGGTTTTGTTTGATCTATCATCTATTTTTTTTTCTCAATTTACTCTGGGATTATATTTCTGTAGGAAAACTTGGACCTATGTGTAGTCAAATCTTTTGAATCTGTTGAGAATTGCTTTCTGCCCTAGTATATGGTTGCTGTCTTTCACAAATATTTCATAAGGAGTTAAAAATAATGAATACCAATTATCTGTTAACAACAGGATGAATTCAAGTTATTATGTATTTTGTGAGTTATATATAAATGATTTGGTTGTTCTTGACACAGATTTATTTTTGTTAATCCTGATACCTCCAATTGAATTATTTCATCACAGAGATTAGCAATCATGTCTACATAACATCTACTATAAAAGTATCTTGATATTTCAGCCCTGCCATTTTTGGTATTCCCAATATGCCTTGCATAGCAGTTTTAGCTGAAGCAAATATATCATGGAAGAATTCAGCTAACCATATCCTCCATTCTAGTCAGAGACCTACATTCTTTGTGCCTTTTTACTCATGTTTCTCCATATATTTGATCAGTGATATAAAAGATTATATCCAGATATATATTATTTTTATTTTTCTTATACTTTTTAGTTTTGTTTTTCTTCTGATAATATGGAAGTTATAAATTATACTTCCATTCTCTACTGCCTTCTTAAATTTCTAGCAAAAATAACTATAGTTTTTTAACCATTATTGTGTTTTTATAACATTTTTGTGTTATCCTCTACACACCTAAACCACTTAATTTGAATCTCCATTTCTCAACTTCACCATTATTGACTTTTGTGGGTAGAGTGGGACTATGTTGTAGGTAGGGGCTGGATGATCAGCAGTATCCCTGGCCTTAACCCACCACAAGCCATAGCACCTCTCCAGTCGTGAACAAACTGTCTCCTGGAGTGCAAAATCATCCCAGATTGACTATCACTGAACTAGAGGGTTAATAAAATTTGAAAGCTCCTACCTGGTTAATTTTGAATAGCAGGGGAAAAAAAAGGTAAAATTTGCAAGCCTATATATATCTAACCATCTTGTACATTAGCCTCTTAATTAACAGTTAGAGAAATCACAAGTCAACTATATGTCTAATTATTTGGAGTTATAGCTCTTGCAAAATTGTTTGACCACCACTTATTTTCATATATTCATAAAAATTTGGTTAAATAAAGCACTAATTAAAAGACAAAAGAGGTTTTGGCCTTTAATTTCCTTCACTGAAAGTATTGCTGTGTCTACAAAGACTCAGACAGTCACTGGGGCCAAGCCAGATTCCTGTAGTGAAACAATTGACTTGGCATCACATTGACAACATATAAACAACAGTTTGTTAACAGGATTCACATTAGTGACAGAACACTTTTTGGCAAAACAGAGGCATCCTTTGGAGTACCATGGCAATAACAGCTACTAGCTTTCATTCAGGACCTCCCTCTGTGGACTACCAAACTGACTTAAAGATTATCAACATGACATGTATTTTAAAAATAATTTTAAGAAAAAAACCCAGCAGAACAGAATTTCTACTGAATAAAAATGCAC